>NW_027656181.1:0-145045 GCF_964235325.1 Thermobia domestica
GAGTTTGCCACGCTGAGTCTAGTATGTTTTCGTTTTTCTTGCACTTGGACAGAAACGTTATAAACGCAGTGTCAATTATTTACTATATTACTTTATGAACTTTCTGAGATGGAGAACTTTACTATATTACTTTATGAACTTTCTGAGATAGAGAGCTTTACGATAATGCTTACAAATGTGTTAACAATAGAAATGTGCTATTCTCATTTTGTTAAAATTTTGGCATGTAGATACCACACAAGAAATAAACGAATAGACGTTTTTTTAAATTTCTTCTAAAGAGATAACGTTTAGGGGGAAAAGCCCCTATCATAAATTTGAAAGTTTACCCCCGGAGGACAGTAAGAAGTGTACCGAAACAAAGAAAACCGTGTACAGATATTATAGATGTAAATCAGGGAATACGTGTATCTTATTTTCGTAAAAAGCGGCTATGCCGGGAGTATAGGTCCCTCCGAAATTTGATCGTGTGATACCAACATTTCTGATAAGTGTAACTCAACCATACCTATGCTTACGGAGAATTGCAACGAAACTCAAGGTACTTGCAATATAAGAAATAAGCAAATGTGTGTTTTTCTTATTTTGTACTGAAAAATGGTTTGATGCAGAAGGCTTCTACACAAAATTTTGAAATTTGCTGCGCGACAGGCAGGAAGAAGTAGACCGAAGCAAAGCAAAGTAACGATATTACGGACATAAAATCAGGGATTAGATGTTTAGTATTTTTTTGTAAAAAGCAGGGGATGAAGCACGTGCCTCTCCAAAAACATTTTATCACGAAATGTCGAAATTTGTAATAAGTAGTTTTCAGCACATGCAGAATTTCAACGCATTTACAGTTTGTGCCAAGCACTCTTTCACTGCTACCATGGCGCAGAAGAAAGCACATCTTTCGTTGTACTTTTCCATGTTTCTCGCTCAGATTCTCGCAAAATAAAGTTATTGCTTTGCAGTTTTAAATTTTACTTATGAAGTAATGAAATGCAGAGGTTTCCTTACTTCACTCGTTTAACAAGTTTGTTTTATAGAAACGCAATAGAATAAAATATTACAACGTGAATTATTTTATGCGCATTTAACTTCATAATAGCAAGTCACAAAATTGAAATTCCACATGGGACCACAACAGATCGGTCTGGATTGGATGAGACATTGAGATGGCGTAAAGATTATTTTGCGTCTGACATCAGATGTCCATCTTCTTGTTACTTATTTCTTGATCTTATCAACAACACAATCGGCACAACATTTTGTTTCTACATCGGTTGCTACATTAGGTTCTTCAAAAGCTTTAAAATTGTTCTTGATATGCCGGGATTCTATCTGGGACTCACAACCGGCCAATGTGTGTTCAAATGCGCACACCTCCATCTCACATTTACCGTATGGGGCGATATGAGACTCAAGCATGGTCAATTTGAGGGAGCTACTGGGGTAGTTACAGAAATATTTGTTAATATCAAGTAACTACACAACCAGCTAAATGTATGGAAAAAAGAAGAGTAATGAAGGATACCAAATTTGACCTATTCAAATTGTAAATAATATTATTATACATGGAATATTATTGAGATAAATATTAATATCATGCATCCACTCTCAATCAAGTAACTATATTCAAACAGAAAAATAAATCCAAGTGCCAGCTGTAATTTAGCCATTTAATTTTATGATGAATGTAAACAAATACCTTTCTTGGTGAGGCTCTCAACGGGCTCTTATCTTACCTAACTTTATTTTCAAAGTCTAAGAGGATCATCGGAAAATTACACTACTAATTATTTTATATATAATTAAGTTACTGAATTTTTGTTTATATGTAATATTTACTTGAAATCATTATAATTAGATTGTTTCTTTTCAAGGAAAATATTGTCGACACAATAAAAGATAACTGCCCCGGACTGACATTTATTTGAAAGAAAACGGGATTCTAGACTTTGGTTCTATATAAGGATTTCTGACAAATAGTGGAACATCAAAACCTTCATTACACAATATTAGATGATCTGAAGGCAACATCTGGTACTAACAAGGATTTTGTTAATTAACTACATATATTAAAATAAATTAGAAAAATAATATTTGCAATTTTTAATTGTTTGACGATGAAAATGGCCTCAAATAGTCGACAGTGAAGACAGTATCCACTCTTTCTTTTCTCAATTGTATAAAAAATGTTAATCTTAACTGGATAAGTGACATTAATAGACATTTAAGTAACCATTTAACAATTAAAATATTTTGAATTTTCTCAGTATTATGTCAGCGTGGGCGACGCTAAGGCCCCACAACATCCCATGTGGGAAACGAGGAGTAATTGGCTCAACTTGAACACACATTGGTCAGTTATGTGGTCCGGAGTGAATTCCAACGTATCAATGGAAACAAAGTGCATTTTGTTTATTTTTACCAAAAGCCAAAATAACGATGAATGTAAAAACAAATTTCATGTCGATGTTGTTGTTCATAAGATTAATAAATATGTGAAAGTAAAATAGGAACTCCACATTGGTCCCAGATAACAGCTAACCTACGCAGGTGGGGGTCCATATCGTCTATAATGGCCAGTGTCGAACAATATTTTCATTTGTTTTCAACTGTCGGCTTAGATATTTCAGGCAAACATATGTTTTAAAAGAAATAAATTCTTGAAAGTACCAAGGGAAAAGGGGAGGAAGTTTGGCAATAACGCATGTTTATAAGTGTACTTAACACACTTAGGAGTGCAAATATGTCGTTGTAGTCCGTTGGTACTAGTTTCATTTGTTTCGTAGCTGCTCTACTAACAAACGTAATTCTATTTCTTCCTGCTTTCATAGATGAGGATCTTTATCTATTACGCTGCTGCCAAAATGTTAATACAATGTTTATGTGTCTCTGGTTCTACAGAAGTCCTGGTTGCACAAAAAAACAAAGTGGCCACCTATCATATAGAAGCAAACATGAAAGGAGGTTCGAGTCCTAGTCAAGGAGAAAGGACATTTGCATGTAGCAAAGAGTTTGGAAATTGTTTAATGAGATCAGGAAAACATGGTGCACAAGAAAGAATATGAAGTTATTGTGTTTTCTGATTAAAGTGCCTGTTAGCGAGAAATGGAGCGTGAGCCTAGTTCTGGGTGAGATATGGGCAAGATCTAGCAATATATTAAATAAAAAATCATATGTTTTATTTAAATAAAATTATTATTAATATCTCTCATTTATACATAACATCAAAAACGAATATTTTCTATTCTTATATTACTGGTTTCCAATGTGTTCGCAAAACGCATTCGGAAAAACAAAAGGACAATATAAGAAAGAAAAAAACAAGATGTGCGTATTCAACAGTTTAAATGCGATGATTATTGCCTTAATAGAAAACAAATTATATGTTTCAAGTATGGCACATAATACATAGTTACATCGTTGAATATTTTTAGAGCACATAACACTGGTTTATGTAATTTTATGAATATTTATATATTTAATAATACAAGCATGTCTCGATTAGAAGCATTTACGATATGAAAGGAACAAGATTTCTATATTGTAGATAGCAGTAACATATAACTAAACTTCCGTTCCTATAATATAAGTAATAGAGAACTGTAATTTCCTATAGATGATTAAGCAAAAATAATCTGAAACATAGTCAAATGTGGATATGGATGACTGTTCCTGATTATATTTCAATGAGATCGATTTCCACTATCTCTAGGTAAATTCTACTGATGTGGAATTTTATGCAATGAGAATTTATAATTCACCTTGTATGAACAAATTAAATTCAAAAATCCTGTTTATAAGTTGAGTGGATTCGAACTGAAACTTTTGAGTTTCGAGAGCAGTGCCTATAACAACTCGACTTCTCTTCTACCTGCAGCGATGCCTTCTAATTGAACAGTTATTCCCAGAAAATCAAGGTCACCAAGAGAAAGAACGGAAACCCTTTGAATGAAAATATAGAAATAACACAGAAACATTTTGAGGGTCGAATTAAGATTAAAACATCCAAGTTTCGGTAAACTAAACTCTTGAAAAAATTGTATGGACTACTAGTCAGAAAGTAGTAGCTAAATCATTTTATTCTTTTGACTTATTGTTTTACGTGAAAATTGGCTCTAATATTTTCACCAACTTACTCAGTTACATTAGCCAAGAAGAATGATTTGTTAAGAGTTTAATTTGTTGCAATTCTCCGTTGGAAGTATTTTGTCAACCAGTCGGTTAAATTAGCAAGTTTGTGAATTTCAAGGTCATCAAGGACAAATTTTGACCTTGAATTTTACAAAAACCTACCTGAGAAAAAATTGAAAAAATTCATATATACATGTGAATTTCGGCACCATGTAGAGAAAGTTTGATGATGGGATCGCAATGGGATCATATTGAATGATTTTTTTTTTCAAAAAATACGATACGGTGAGAAACCGACATTTCTGAACTAGCAAATAATTGGGATCACTTTATACAAATAACTTACACAGGCGGTATATACGGTCCTTGGAACATGCGGGATCCACAACAGTAAGGATTGGGTCGAGACGCACTTCCATGATGTCCGTATATTCACTTAGGAATATAAAGGTAGAAGGTCTACAGGGTACATGGAGTTCACTTTTACCATCTGTGTTGTTTGTTTTTGTTCAAAACTACTCCCACCAACCAATTACTGTTATACTTGCATTTTACAAATCCACTCAGGAAAGCTAAATTCATTCTCTGTTTTAAATCTTCCTGTTGTGAGACAGTGAAAGTGTGAGACTGCTCACTGCTGGAAAATATTTTAGCTACTTATAATATTTCAGATACAAGAATAAAGCTGTGTTGTGGGTATTTGGTGTTGGCTTTAAGAGGATAACACTGTTTTACAGTAATTGCTCTGCCTTCTTGCGTTGTTTTGTATGGAAACAACAGAAATGTATGGAGTCAATATTTGCCTCACACCATGCGAACAATTATGACGGTGTCATAATCTGATCTTAAAATGGTCGTTGCAGACTTGCTTTCGCTGCAAGTCTTTAGATAGTTCCGCCAAGTCCATCCCCTGGACAGTAGCATAGGAATTCTGTTCAGTCTTCATTCCAAATTCAGTTTCATGATGGCATATATTTGAGAATTCTTTCTATTATTAAATTGTGCTGCAGAACCATCAGAGAAATAATATATTTTTCCACATTGGGAAGCAACTGTGATCTTAGGTAACAGAAAAGTTTTGTCTGGAATAAATGAACGGCGACCATATCATGTTGCAGACTTTAAGAGATGCATTCAATGTTTTTGAATTTTATAACATTCAAATCTCTGTAGTAGACACCTATTGAGGAAATGATAGCTCGGTCATTGTTCCAGTGGAAAGATTGAACCTCATCTTTCAACACAAATGAGTAGTTTTCACAAAATCCATACAGACCACAGCCTCGTTAACCTTCATGTTCTCCTTTAAGTAGTTATAATATTCAGTCTATTTTCTAGAGATAATGGAATGCCTTTTTAGCACCAACAACTGTTCACACATACATTCGACAAACTCATCGGCTTTTTTCGATAATGTGACAAGATTACATTTGTTAATTGATACCCATAGTTTATATATGATATTGTCCACCGTTTTTTCATCTAACTGTAAGCTTAACTCAGATTTGAAATTTTCTACACCAGGACATTAAGGGAATTCATTCAGGTGAGATGCTGTACTTGGCTTACACATATGATCTTGGCTAAACACCAATTCCAAACAGTTATTATTGTACCATCGCCAAGTGTAATATTTAAAGGTTTCAGCACTTGTAGCATTAGTTTCGCGTTCTGATGTGCTGTACATAAACAGAATGTGTGGGTTCCACTGCCACCAGCAAAACAGCGTTTTGGACGTAAATCAGCAAACTTTTTAAAAAAACGATATTTTCATTGGGATGATTCTTTTGAACTGCTCATATAATTCCCTTAAGTTCTCCAATGCTAACTTTTTGCACATGAATTCGAGCACCATCCTTTGTTTTCACTGACAGAAAGTCTTTTCTCCTGGCATTTGGCGGGTTATGTCATCACTATTCTAGAAGGCATGCACCTTTTATACTAGAGTGTGATCTAATATCGTTCTAGGTTTTGGATTTAGTGTGGCTAAAATGAAATCTTCATTCACCAACACTCACTTTTCTGGCCATTCTGATTCTGATTTCAAATTCCTCCTGGAGTTTCTTGCACGTCCAACTTTGATGTAACACTGTTAAAAGTTGAACGTTAGCACTAACACTCAGATTTTCTTCCTTCAATTTTCCCTTTAGTTGCTGGATCATTTCACATTTATACTTACTTTGAACTCTTACTACTGAATTGACACTTGCATCTGTAAGTACTCTTTCTGTTAAACATTTACTTTTTTGATTATTTTTTATTACAATATGATGTTCTTTGCAATTTTATCTTCGATACAGGTGACTCTTCAAGGGTGCTCAAATGCTGATTTAGGTAATGTAATATTTCATCCATATCTATAAATTGTTCATCTTCAACACTATGGCCTGGCACACTCACACTGGCTTTAGTTGATGAGGATTCTCCTATTTCCATATGTTTCACCATATTCAGTTCTTTCCTACAGCTATCGAATATTTTCAAGATCTTCTTAATATAGTCATAATTATTACACATCCAATCTTGACGCACAGGAGGCTTTCTTTTCACTTTTGTATGTATGTATTTTTAACGTGTTGCAACAGAAAATATTGTCGTTTGTTTCACTTCTTCTGCCATATTGGAAATTTATAAGCATTACCTATATGTAACGATTACTAACACAGCACGTTGGTATTGAAAAAAGTCAAGCTTTGTATAGCCTACACACAGCAGGTCAAATACACGTCCCGAATCTAGCAGTAAGCAGACAGAAGCATGATTAAACTAGTTCACACTAGCAGATGCCCAAGTACTACAGAGCGATGATATCTCTAATGTTCCCTATGTGAAAAACAATGTATAATTTGGTGGAATGTACCAGAGTGCGCAGTCTGAAGTAACACTTGATAATAAAATGTATTTTGATTACAAAATTGCAACTTTATAATTACATTTTTATATGACAGTTTCCTCTATGCGAGAAATGTCGATTTCTAACCATATCATATTTCTTAAAATAATTGAGACAGTATGATCCCATTTAGATCCCATCATCAAACTTTCTGTACATGATGCCCAAATTCACATGCTTGTACGATTTTTTTCAAATTTTTCCTGATGTAAGCTTTTGTAAAACTCAAGGTCAAAGTTTGTCCTTGATGAACTTGAAATTGAAATTTCTCCAAAAGTATTTATTTTCATATCAAACGAAGGCTCATTTAATAGCTATAATTTGATAAAAGTTTCATCCCTCTATCTCTTTTCTAGCCTGAGAAATCGTTAATTTTGTGAATAAATGTCGGCAGAAAATGGTGTTTTCTTCGAACTTTGAAGGACTGCTACTGGACAACTACGTCTTTTAAAATCTGAAACTTTGCTATTTCTACTGTTTCTAAGAGTACCTCATACACACCAAATATTACAAAATTCGGAAATGGTCAAGTTCCAAATGGACACAAATTTCGTTGAATTGACGTGGAATGATGCCACAACGAAATCAAGAGTAATTACCCACACTCAGCCTGAGTCGAATGTATTACGAATGTTCACATCAAGCAATTAAAAGCGTTGTCTTCAAAACCATCATTTGTTCAACACTGTCGTCATGTAACAACCATATTTTACCACGTTTCACCTACATTCTAGGTATCACCTCCGATATAATTGCTAATTTTGCTTTTGTCGATGAATATTTCGTAAGCCGTAGAAAACTGCTCCATTATATAAAGAAAACGAAAACTTCTACCTTAATGGGGATCAAACCTAGATCAGTCAGATTACAAGCATTTTGCTTTAAACTTCTCCCCGTTTGGTTTACTTACCAACAGTTCACATTCACTGTGAAATGTTTGGCAGTTCTTTTACCTTGTCGTGAAATAGTTTCATAGTACGAATAACTTATTTCGTTGTTGTCAATACTTCGGTTGGACATCCAATCTATTTATACATAATGAAGAGTTTCGTAGTTACTAATCCATGCTTTTGTGTTTTAGGCTACGTTTCTTTCTTTTCTATATTATTTACTTTTTTTTCAAATAAGGTTATGCTTGTTCTCTAATTTACCATACGACTTAAGGAAATGGAGAAAAGAAGATGCTCTAGAGAAACGTACCCTACTGAATGGTTGCTTATTTTGGGAAGGATATACTACATTCTCTCGTGATATAAATGTACCGTGTTATGCAAAAGTGAACTAAGCGCCAAACTTTGAAAATCCACGTAAATGCGACGATTGGTTCCTGATAAGCATTATAACGTTTTTCACAATCGAAAAGAGAGGAAAACCAACAAATTTCCGAAAAAAGAAACATTATTTCACTTTTGATTAGGGCTACATTAATGCTGGACATCAACCTTTGTAGGTAATTTTCTTAAAAGTATGAAAGTGGCGCTTAGTTCGTTTTCGCAGGACACGGTACAAAGTTACGCATCTGTCAATTTCTCCGAACAGAAAAACGAAAGTTTTTCAACTAACTTCAAAGCTATATCCCACAAATCTTGACCCTCCTCATACAGCTAGAACTTTCAAAAGGATGTACTATTACATGAAAATAATTTATTCCTGTCTGTTTTCCATGGGAGTAACGTTTGGAAAAGAAAACAAATGCAGCGAAACTGTCCGTACCAATACGAGTACAACTAAAACTGTATTATCACTTGATTGACCTTGAATTGATTTACAACGTGCGATTGCTGATATAAACGGAAGTTCATAAAACGTTTCTGTGGCGTTCTGTTAAGCATTACTATTACCCATAAGCATTACAGTGAAGAAACAATAGGGGCGTCAGAAAGGAGTAATGTTGATTTGCAATACAGATATTACAAACTGGTAAATGTGGTTGTTCTATGCTCTGTCTTTCGTAATGCTTATGGGAATCTATTTCCGGACCTTTACCTTTGAAGAATATACATATCAGTGAAATGCGAAGGAATTCTTAGTTTGCAGGACGAGTGTAAAAAATTTACTTGCTGGTATAATTGCTGGTGCTTGTAATCGTTGCACGTGGATTAGCGACTGCGACCTCTCATGAGAGAGTATTTTGCAAAGATTTTTTTAAATTTACGTGTTCTATATGTATGGGTCGTATCATTTAAGAATTTCAAATTTCACTTATTTTTAAATTTATAAATATAAGTCTCAAAAATGCTGTTTAATATACGCTCGTGTCCATATTTGTAAGCTGTCAAATGGTCTTCTGCATCGATATCCGACGATATTCTTCATTGTATTCAATCAATTAGACGACGAAGGTAACGTTCCCACTGAGCAACGTTTTGTACACCTTATCCACAGTGAGCAGATTGTGTGGTGGGTAGCAGATTAGGAAGTGTTTCTTGGCCACAACCCCGCGCGAAGGGCAATCAAAAACATTTAGATCTGCTTGTTGTTCTAGCCTATTTTCCACTAACCAACATCTGTGGACAGAAGAACTATTATGCTAGTAGTGAATCGGCTTTTTTAGAGTTCTCGCACAGAAGACAGCATAAAATTGTAAAGAATATCCACATGTTGTGCACTAGTACAATGTCCTGCTATCGGATGGAGTATTCCCAGGCCCTTTGATGTTAAAATGTTCCAACCGATACTGTCATACATCATAGTGACATCTGTGTAGGACTTGCGGTTGGCTATAATTGGTTGCAACCCGAGGACAAAAACCGAACAATTAAAATGAGATCAATGTAACAGCCAACAGAACAACAACCTAAACAGCGAAAAACCATTAATAGTGTGGTTCACAACAGTGCTTACAATATCAACAATCAAGAGCGGATGTCACAAAATGAATAGTTGCCACAAAGCCCATAGCAAAGAGATTGTTTTGGGAGACAATAAATGCATTAACAACGACAAACGAAAAACGCAATATCACAAAACCCACGTACCACAACAAAATAAAGCAAATAGGAACATCATTCTAATTGTTGCAGCAAATAGAAACAAAGAATTGCCAGTAGCAAGGAAACGTAAGTCAACGTCATCGGTCACGTTGTAGAAAAATTCGAGGGACAATTCTAAAGTACGTGCATCTTTCAAAACGAAGCACAGACAATGGAGAACACAATGGACAAACTACATGTTCAGAAATAACAGATGTCCCAAACAAAATACCTCCCCATTACAGACAAGACAGATTAGTATAAAAAATATATTAATATAGGTTCTTAATTTAAAATAAAATTTAAACGATATATTTTTGTAGACAACCTTACATGGAATTTTACCACCCTACAATTGTAGTTTCGCTATGTAAGTACTTGAGACTGCAGCCTGAACTATATAGTTTTGCTCCTGGCTTTCAAGTCTTTTATCCCTCTATCAAAACTAAATAAATCTTAGCTCAAGGTTTAATATTTTTTGTCTACTTCCCTTTTTGTATCTTACGCATTACAGATTCGCATGTAAATGTCTACTGTATAGATGCGAACCGAGGCATACACATTCTCCCTACAGATACTTTAGTTCTGAAATGAATGGAGGACAAACATGTGGAATGTTGGTTGATGACTTCTCAGTGTCAAGGAGGAGAGCTTTCCCGAGGGGTCCCTCACAAATGATACAGAACATTTGGTCGTGAAATTTTAGACACGAACAAGCACTCGTCTGTGAAAACAACATCGTTCTAATTGTAATGCCTATTCTCTTCTGCAAATGCAAGTTTCAGCCAAATGTGATCTTTCCAGTGGACTTCTTTTTCAGCCGCACGACGAGCGGAAAGGCCAGCTACCCTAGGCCATCTACGAGCATTGAACATAGACTATGGGAAATTTGCTACTTGAATGAGCTGTCGAAGGATCGTGTGAGGTCGTTGCATTTGCGAAACTGTAAAAAGCCAATGAACTTATGGTCTTGCTCTTCTTTAGTGACAGGTATATTCTGACAGTAGGGGAATTTAGCAGTTTTTCGGTAACGTTTCACACACCGTTAGCTCTTCTCGGTCTAACCCCAACATATATTGCTGTTTGTGATACTGTGTACCCTATTTTAAAAAGAGCAAGATTCCCATCCATTATCTGTGTCGTTATGCTTTATGAAATGCCACTATCTTAAAGTCTGGTTTATAAAATAACACTTCTAAGAAGCAACAAGATTGCTAATAGTAATACTGAACATAACACTCAGAAGTGTTGGTTCAACTTCTGAAGTTAATCGAGTGATAAATTAGTATTGGTTGTGTTCGTTTTGCTTCGAACACTTGCGTCTATTTGATTAGTTTCCCTAAATATCTACCTACGTTTTCTGAAAAGGATACTAGAATTTGAGTTAGGGAGTGCAACATGTTACCGAGTATCAACTGATGTATTTCAATTTATGAGTTCCTATGGAATATAAGACAGATTGTTGGCGTTCATGAGTTTTCCAAATTATGTCAGGAACCAATTTGTAAAGTGATGGCGGTTGTCAGAAATACACTACTATATTTGTAAATGTGTATAAAAGGTTATCAATATATACACACTTAAGATATATTTGAATATGAAATCGTGCAACTTTTGACAGATTATTTAATATGCTATAAAATAGATATCTATTTTCAATATGGCGGTCAATCGTTTTCAAAATGGTCGTTGTATATTGTAATGGTCGTTGTAGGCAATTGTGTATCAAGCAATATGTTTAAAGGGAAGGAGAATTCCAAGAAATTGTTTATGAATATTTGATCATTAATTTAAAATTTTGCCGTCTTTTGAAATCCTTAGGTGTTGCTCTTGATTCAATTTGAAATAAAATCATTTTCCTTCGAAATCGCTACCATAGCACTATGAAATAATCGTATGCATAATAGCAGTGATATATTAAGATGACTCAAATCAGAGCAGGTGGGAATTCATACTTAATGGTTAGTCCATATGTATAAATTCTCACTTTACGAGTATATGATTATTGTTTAAATGTTAAAGTTCCTTATGTTTTAATTTATTTTTAGGTTTAATATTCGTAATTAAAGGTAGCACCAGTTAAAGTTTTATGTTGTAGGAAAAGACTTAATGGATATCTGATCTTTAATAGATGCGTTATTAATGGTCTTGGCAAGCTTTGGAACAAGATGTCCTCATTTTTATTATCAAAGGTTCTTTTTCTGAAAGGTTCAATTTCTGTTGTCCCATAAACAATACAATTAGTTCATTATCATTGTCGCTAAAAATTATATTCCTATTATCATTACCACATATATCACATAAGAATTATATTTTTTTTAAAAAAATACATAATTAGAGCGAGTTTTCAGTACATGCTCTTCATATGTTCATACTATTCGTATTTTGAGTTGGAAATTTCTAATGAAATTAAAGTTAAAAATATCTTAGTGTAAACACTGTACTTATCTCTTGATACATATAGTAGGTATTTCAATAAGACGCTGTTCTATTGCTTGTCTCATCACTGTACTGATGTCATCCATTATACTTCCACAAGATGGTGATAGTGTGTTTCCCACAGATTAGCACTTGACAGGCAGCAAATCGTACCGTTTTCTTGTTTTTCGCAAGCCGTAGTTGAATCTACTCCTTTTTTTTGTCAATGATCTCGGAAATATTACTAACACGGTCAGTCACGTGGCGCTCATAAATTACGCATAGTAACATTTATAAAGGCAGTGCCACTTCAACAGAAGAAAATGAAAATGTTACATTTGACTCTCAGACACAAGATACATCAAGAGACAGCTAGATGGCGCCACAAGTCTGTGACCACACTAGGGCGGCTTTGAAACGAAAACACAAACCAGTGTGAGCGCTGCGCTCATCTGTCGACCGTTCCCGGGATAAAGAATCAGAGTGGAATAACACTTGCATTTTTTACCACTTCGCGGATATTCTTACATGACAAATGAAATTAATATCAAGAGATTACGTGGTAAATTAGAAAAATGTCATATAAAGCCACTAACACCTGCTACCTCAAACCAAGCACATGGATTAGAAGACCCCCACCTCATTACCTTTTGAACGGTTTAACACATTATAAAAACAGAACACTTTCAAGAGAATATCATTTAACCATGCATTAATAGCAGGTGACTTGATTAAAATAAATGGAGCAGTTTCCTAAGAAAATAGTAGTGAACAAACGCAGACGGACGCAGTCGTGTCGCACAGGAGATCTATGAAATGTTTGGTCATATAGTGAAGGATGATGAATACTGTTTGCCAAAATACAAGAACCTTTCAAAATCTTGATAAGACAGTGATAAACAGGATGTTAAAAATGTTGTATATAAATTTAAGAAATTCGATTTTTCGTCAGTAAATCAAGAAATTTTGACACGTGATATAGCACCACCTAATATAAGAGAGTATTTATTGTTGGCACGCAAAAGAGAAACTGATGTTATTAACAATTTTGATCAGCACCGATTGATAATTTCACCCCAGAAGTTTCAGGAGTCTTAGAAATGTATCAAGACAGTGACCATGACATTGCAGGATATTAATGACAAAGTTCAAAGCAAAAAGATGAAACATGAAATTGGTCAGAAACAATGTGGACATTTTTATATAAATTGTTGGTTGATACAGAATGAGGTCGAAAACTAAATCTGCAATATATTTTCGAACACGAGCTCGCATCTGTTTCATTGTCTATTTATGATTCCAAAGTTGATGTTTGGACGGCATGTAACAATTCCGAACTCATTCACATCTTGGCAGCTAAGGCAGGGACATCATGTGCTCTGTATAGTGATGAATTAACGTGCATTATCATAAAACGAATTGTGCAGGTCTTGAGAAGAATTCCAGGATGCTTTTCATTTAATGAGTGTGCGAACAGACGCCAAGAGAAACTTTACAAAAACTTAAGTATAAATTCTTGCAGAGTAAATGTAACAGTTAATCGATATTGTAATAACTCCATCAAAGCCACTCGAAAGAAAAGAAACGGTGCAAGATGTTCTATAGAAAGGCGAGTTCTTTCCGTTAACGATGACTTACTTTTGGTAATGAGCTGGAACCAGTTCATAAGTATGACAGTGAACAAACCTAATTTGGCAGAGGCATTATCTGAACACTTAATTACATAAGACAAATAAATGGTAAAAATACAAAATAATATTATCGGGTGGGTTTATTGAAGGATAAGAGATTCCATACTTAACACTGAGAGATATTTTAATGCT
This sequence comes from Thermobia domestica, assembly GCF_964235325.1. Taxonomy (NCBI): domain Eukaryota; kingdom Metazoa; phylum Arthropoda; class Insecta; order Zygentoma; family Lepismatidae; genus Thermobia; species Thermobia domestica. Next base: position 14,232 of record NW_027656181.1, read on the forward strand.
AAAGTCGAACCACGAAGAATAATACACCAATGTAATTCTGCATTTGATTGAACAGTGCCAAAAAGTTTCTAAAGTCTACTTCTTAGAATACCTTGCCAGCGTCACATGTATTCTTGTCCAGTAGCTGCAGTTTGCTGATTAACTCGGAAAGGAAATATGTTTAAAAACTCAAACAATTTAACCTAGGTTTATTGCTATCCATGATATTGCATTCCTAATGTATCCAGACATAATATCTCAGCACTTAATAGCATTACAGGCTGTAATAACGTTAATCATTTTTATGGCTTTCGGAGGAAGACTGCATGGTGTATTCTAAATAACGCACCCGTTTCTCATTGACAGTTAAGGAAAAAAGATTAAATCACCGAAGGCACACAGAGAAAAGCGGAGAAATTTGTCTGTCGCCTATACCCTTCGCCATGAGCAGTAGATTGGCGTCACTTGGTGGAATATTTTAACCTACTGCGCATGCTCAAACTGTTCGAGTCATGTTCCAGTTAAGGTTCCTGGTCCGGTTTCTGTTCCGATTCCTGCTCCGAATCCTGTTCCGAGTCATGTTCCAGTTCCTGTTCCGGTTTCCCCGGAGCAGACTACGCGGAACGAGTAGCCTTTTAACCTTTTGAACACCACCGGATCCCGCATACGCAGAAACATTACAGTTCGAACTACACACAACACCAAAACTATGAACATAGTAGAGCGACCATGACACTGCCACTAGTGTTTTACGAATCATTATTACATCAGGTGCGTAGTCATTCTTTTACGAGCACCTTTTTGATGTAAAAAAGATTATGGTAACATAGTAGAACAGAAATGAAAAAATAACAACAGCATTTAACAATATAGCATAAGCCCTGTTAGTCACACACACATACACACACATTCCAATTTAGTAGACACTACATGCATACACTGAAAATTTACAGTTTCAACTCTCATTTCCGGTTCCGATTAAACACACAACCACCAGAAGCAGACTAAGAATGCTACAACATAAGAATATGAACACACATTCCATATCCTATTGAACATCGTAGAGCAGTGGTTCGTTCCCCGCTTGCGTGCGGTTTCAATTCCAGCTTACACACACAGTTGGTTTACGTAGTACTTGGTAGCGCATGAACAAACGTTTCCGGTTCCTGCTCCAGTTCCAGTTCCGGTTCCTGTACCGACTCAAGTTCTATTACCTGAACCGGTTTCCAAGGAGCAAACTACGCAACGAGTAGGCTGTTACGATCGCTTTTCTTGAACCACTATAAAATATTATGGCCTATTTTTCATTTACACACACACACACACACACACACACACACACAGACACAAACACACTTACAGACACACACTTGGTTAAGCTTGCGCACTTCTATTTGGGTATAAATTACATTTACAACTTCCACTCCCACTTCCGTTTGAACGTAGCAGCATCAGGAGATTCTACAACATATGTAGAATATGAACACATATTAAAACTCCTGTTGAACACAGAAGAGCAGTGGTTTGCTCACCGCTTGCGTGTGCTTTCCTTTTCATCTCTCTCTCTTTCTCTCTCACATCCACACACAAACACACACACATGGTTAAGGGAGAATTTTGTGTCGCATCAGAAAACTGTTCGGACTCAAGTTGGAGTACAAGTTCCGGATCCGAATACACAACACAGCAGAAGCTGCACATGACTACAATCTTAGCAGACACTTTAAGATGACGCAAGAAAGCTAAGGCATAGCAGCAAAAAGCTACGTAACACATATTCTAGAAAGGCAATGACCACATGCAGAAATGAAGAAGCGGCGCCCTAATGACATACAAAATCCATCCGTTTTACCTGTTCACTCTTCTTCGACGAAAACGGTGAAGCGGAGACACACATAAACACACACAAACACATGTATCACAGAGCATTTGGTAGCGCATGCCCATAGAAATTACAGTTAGAATTTAGTAGAAATAACAGGCATACGCACATGCTAAATATGAATATCATATTTGCTTGTACCTAGGCCGTTAGTTTATGGGTGATACAGCTTTTTATGACAATTGTAGTTTTTGTTGCCTTTTAAGGACCACTTTTATAATTCCCTAAATAACATACAATGGTTAAATGTATTGATGTGAACAAGTTCTATGGCAACATTATAGAGCAGATATTAAAAATAACAGCTGCGGTGGCTCAGAGGTTCGCTATGACCTCCCATGTCGCTTTATTTAGTGTATTGCATATATTAGGACTTGAAAATTGCATTTCCGCGAGCATATTAAACACAACAAAAAATTATAACGGACTATTACTAAAATGTACTAGCACACTTTTTTAATCCATCTGTAACATTACAAAGCTGAAAAGAAAAAGGGAATGACTTATTTCTACAACTTTGAACCCCTACGTAAAATAGCAAATTTACAAGTTTTTTAACCCTACATGTAGCGATTTTTATAAAGCTATGGCATATTTTTGCAATTCCTATTTAACATACCATAATCTATATAGCCATGACTGCAAAGATTTTCCATCTAGAGACTAGTTTTGTGCTACAACAGGAGTACTGCAATTTGTGTTCTGCACTTGAAGACCGAGGACACTTATAATTTTTATTTAATCCACTTCGTAGAAATCAACAAAATGATATGACTCATAAGCATAGTTTTTGAGGGCTGCGTGGATCATTCCTTCAATCTGCAGTTTAAGACTATCGTATTTGGGACTACCGCAGCGTCCCCGAGAAAGTACAGGGTGGGTACAAAGTCCCCTATAATAGAACGCTCCCTAGTTTTCTTATCACCGTATTTTCTATCATTAATACAATACTCTAGACTCAGTCCTCCTGTTACGGAGCAAAGCTAATCCACACGTGGAAAGAAAATAGCATCTGTCATACTTCCTGGACATTGCACCTGTTCCATTCCTTGGAAACGCCAGTTCAAATACTTTCTTCGCGATCGAATTCATGGCCTTCCAAACGCTGACAGAAGGTCGTCAATGCTGGTGGGAACAATTTTTTATGTCTTCGGTGACATGTCAATATTCCAAGTGGTCAAATTAGGTCAAATATTTGAGTGGATATAACTCGAGGTCAGTACATTTTGTGAACGTTTCCACATACTTAGAATTTAATTTATTTGTATTATTTGATCAGCACATAGATTATGTACAAAAATGGCCAGCTCAAAGTCAAAGTGGAGAACCATTTTTCTGATACATATGTAGATGATGTACAAAAGTGGTCAGCTCGATGTCAAAAGGGGATTTCTAAACTGTAAATCACAATTGCAGAGTCAAAATTAGCCATACAGGTAGCGTTGGTAAGGAGAACCTTGTCGGAGGAACCATAAAAGAACTTAAATGCGGTAATTGTATTTGAATGGACAGCCGATTAAAATTCACTGTAATTAGAGAAGTTTACTGCAGATAATAAACGACAATTGTTTATTGCGTTGGTTCCGGCAGTTACAGAAGTTCCAGGTACGCGTATGTTGCCAACACCTTAACAGAAAATAGTTCATTATAGACAGTCCAAGTGATAAGAGAGAATGTCATTAACATATTTACGCAACAATTAATTGAAATACATTAATTATTTTTATTTTTAAAATCAATATACTAATTGAGCTTCTTCCTGCAGGGTCGGAAAAGGAACAAAAGGTTGCTAAATTTGGTTCCAAAGTACGTCCGAAATTATTTTCGTACCTTTTTAATAGCTAATTTGAAAATAAAATCTCGAAATATTCCCGAGTTATATTTGAACTCGAGCTGACCACTTTTACATATTCTATGTCACGACCGTATACCAAAATTGAAAACAATGGTTATACTTGTCTATGCTATACTTAATTAAAGCAAGGTATTATGTTGCTATCCTTTGTTTTGTTTTTACGCCTTTTTAATATTTTACGAAGCTAAGAATTAAATATTTAAAAGTCTTTCTATTTTGGTTCATTTTTAAAATCATTGTTCTAATCGAGCTTCTTACAGCAAAGTCGTAAAAATTGATGTTACTAAATGTTGATCGAAAATGCAGCCGAAATTAATGTCCCAGAAATTATTTTCGTACCTGTTTAACGGCGAATCTGAAAAATAACATCTCAAAAGTTTCCGGTATTACATTTGTCCTCGAGATTACCACTATTTGACGGGTGCACTCAAATTACATATTCCCCCTCCCATCATTGGCAACGTTTCGTCTTATGGAAAGTCAGTGAAATTCTTTTAAGCTATACTATAAATTTCGATCAACAAAAATGGGTAGTGTTATTATAAATTTCCATTATTTTGTTGACAAGTGCGGTGGAAGACAATATCTTTAGATTTGCGAAATAATCCAGAGTGGCGTAATTGTTGCGCAAATACGTTAAAGACATTCTCTCTTAACATTTGGAGTGTCTATGATGAACTAATTTCTGTTCAGGAGTTTGCCACACACATCTACCTGGAATTTCTGTAACTGCCGGAACCAACGCGATAAATAATTGTCTTTTATTATCTGCAGTAAACTTCGGTAATTACAGCGAATTGTAAACGGTTGTCCATTCAAATACCACATTTAAGTTTTGTTCCGGTTCCTCCGACGAGGTTCACCTTGCCAACGCTAACTTGTAAGGTAAATTCTGCCCTTCGGTTGTCAATTGAAATTTTGAAACCCAATTTTGACATCGAGCTGACCACTTTAGTACATCACCAAAATCGGTACTAAAATGGTTCCCCTCCTGGACCTCGAGCAGACTATTTTTGTACATAATCTATGCGCTGATCCAGTACTAAATTAAAACTAAATTTTAAATATGTAGAACGGTTCACAAAATATACGGCCCTCGATTTAGATTCAATCGAACATTTGACTTCAAGTTGACCACTTAGGATATCGATATGTCACCTAAGACATAAAAAATGGTTCCCATCAGCATGGACGACCTTCTGCCAGCGTTTGAAAAGCCATGAATTCCATCGCGAAGAAAGTATTTGAACTGGCGTTTGCAAGAAATGGGACAGGTGCAATATCCGGGGAGTACGGTTGATGATATTTTATTTCCTCTTGGGATTAGCTTTGCCCCGTAACAGGATGGCAGAGCTGTACTTCGTTGGGGACGCTGCAGTAGTCCCAATTACGATAGTCTTAAACTGCAGATTGAAGGAATGATCCACGCAGCCCTCAAAAACTATGCATAAGAGTCATATCATCTTGTTGGTTTCTACGAAGTGGATTAAATAAAAATTATAAGTGTCCTCGGTCTTCAAGTGCAGAACACAAATTGCAGTACTCCTGTTGTAGCACAAAACTAGTCTCTAGATGGAAAATCTTTGCAGTCATGGCTATATAGATTATGGTATGTTAAATAGGAATTTCAAAAATATGCCATAACTTTATAAAAATCGCTACATGTAGGGTTAAAAAACTTGTATTTTTTGCTATTTTACGTAGGGGTTCAAAGTTGTAGAAATAAGTCATTCCCTTTTTCTTTTCAGCCTTGTAATGTTACAGATGGATTAAAAAAGTGTGCTAGTACATTTTAGTAATAGTCCGTTATAATTTTTGTTGTGTTTAATATGCTCGCGGAAATGCAATTTTCAAGTCCTAATATGTGCAATACACTAAGTAAAGCAACATGGGAGGGGTTAAAAGTTGTATTTTTTGCTATGTTTACATAGGGGTTCAAAGGTCTAAAAATAAGTCATTCTCGCTTTCTAGTTTGCAATGTTACATAGGGATCTTAAAGTGTGCTAGTGCCATTTATTAATAGTTGGTTATAATTTTTGCTATGTTAAATATGTTCCCACTCTCCTCATGTGTAATTGGAAAGGGAACTAGGACTATAACCGAGATTGGAGCCGCACATACGTCTCCAAGTGATCCGTTAACCATGTGTGTCTGTGTGTGTGTGTGTGTGTGCGTATGTGTTTGATTTTCTGTGTGTGACCGAGAAAGATAAAGTTCTAAACCACACAATTATGCCGAATAAGCTAAATAGACGGTTTATCCACAACACGGGAGGTGAAAGCGAACCACCAAGCCACCGTACCTGTTATTTCTAAATCTTTGCAATACCGTGTTGTCATAATCTTTTTTTGACACCAATAGACGTAAATGTTGTATGTTATTAAGGGAATGAAAATAGTACGTAATCTTTTATAAAGGTCACAAAACTCCCGCCGGCTATGTCACACTCGTTCTTCTATGTTCGTAGTCTGCTGTTGAATTTAATAACACTCGGAAATGTATCTTATCTGTGCATAAGTGTAACGTCTACTAAATTAGAACTAAAATTGGAACTGTAATTTTATTGACTATGCGTTTGAGTTTGTGTGTGTATGGACATTTTCAAGTTTTACGTCCCACGAATATGTCAAATAAGCTAAATAAGGCGACATGCGACGTGAGAGCAAACTTCTGAGCCACTGCAGCTGTTATTCTTAATATCTGCTCTACTATGTTGCCATAGATTTTTTTCACACCAATACGGGTAGTCATTGTATGTTATTTAGAGATTGAAAAAAGTGGTCGTAGAAGGCTACAAAGACGACAATTGAAATAAAAGAGTGTATCATCCATAAACGTTCAGGCCTAGGCAGTGCCGTATTTACGATTTTGTTTCGGGGAGGGCTTTGCTAACTTTCGGGGGGGTGGGCTTTGCCTGAAAATGTGAAAATTCTGCATGATATTTCATATACTTTACTATAGTAAGTAAGATTTCGGGGGGGGGAGGGGCTTAAGCCCGGAAGCCTCCCCTAAAAACGCCACACTGGGCCTAGGTAAAAGCTTATGTGATATTCTCATGTTCGAAAACTCGAACATACCGAGTTCCATCAAGATCGGTTAAAACGATCATAAAAAGCATGTATCACAAATAAACTATAAGACCTACGTAAAAATAAATATGATGTTCGTAATCATCATGTTCGAAAATCTCTATATGCGAATTTCAGCCAAATCGGTTAAAGTTGTCATAGAAAGAGCGTATCCTTATAAGACCTATGTAAAAATAAATATGGTATTCCTAATCAGCGTGTTAGAAAACCCCCACATTCCTACCTTCATCTAAATCTACTAAAATTGGCTTAAAAAGGACGTATCCACCATAAACTATAAGAACTACTTAAAAGTGAATATGATATTCGTAATCAGCATGTTCGAAACCCCAATATACTGAGTTTTATCGAAATCCGTTTTAATTGTTATAAAATTCCGTATTCCCGTAAATTATAAGGTAATATCTACATTTACATCATAGTCATAACAGGCTGCAAAAACAACGTTGCCAATGTCATACTCATGCTGCTCCTGTGTGTTATCAAAACCGAAACTGGAAGAGAAGAAGAAATCAGAACTGTAATACTTTTGCGCTTGCCTAATATTTCTACTGAATTAGAACAGTACATTTATTGGGAATGCGCTACCAAGTGCTCCGTGAACCATGTGTTTGTGTGTGGATATGTTTGTCTCTGCTTCACTGTTTTCGTCGTAGAAGAGTGAACGAGTAAAACGGATGGATTTTGTATGTTATTTAGGCGCCACTTCTTCATTTCTGCATGTGGTCATTGCATTTCTAGAATATGTGTTACGTAGTTTTTTGCTGCTGTGTCTTAGCTTTACTTGAATAATCTTAAAAAATCTGTTCGTAGTCGGGTGCAGCTTCTCTTGTGCTGTGTATTCAGAACCGGATCTTGTGTTCCAACTTGAGTCGAAATGGTTTGCCAATGCGGCACAAAATGCTCCCTAAACCATGTTTGTGTGTTTGTGGTATGTGGTAGAGAGAGAGTGAACTGGAAAGGAAACCACACAAAGCGTTGAGCGAACCACTTCTCTACTATGTTCAATAGGAGTTTTAATATGTGTTCTTATTTTACGTATATTGTAGACTCTGCTGCTGCTACTGTGTTCAAACGTAACCGGGTGTGGGAGTTGGAACTGTAATTTCTTGAAAATTGAAACTGCTCATTTCTAAACAATTGTGTGGTGTATGTTATGTATGAAGTGAAAATAGATCATAGTATTTTATACCGGTTGAAAAAAGGGATTGTAACAGATTACTCGCTGCGTAGTCTGCTCCGAAAATGTTACTGATGCTGGAACTGGAGTTGGAACAGGAAGCAGAACAGCTTGCGCATATAGGTGTTCGGATCCTTTCTTGTGTAATCGCTGTACAATAGGTCACAGTCGTAAAAGGACACTCGTTGCATAGTCTGCTCCAGAACAGGATCTGGCACTGAAGCTGGAACAGCTTGATCATTCGCTACTAAGTGCTCCGTAAACCAAGTGTGTGTGTGTGCGTGTGTGTGAGAGAGAGAGCGAACCCAAGCAAACTATGATCGAACCACTGCTTTACTACGTTCAATAGGAGTTGGAATGTGTGTTCATAGTTCTATGTTATAGCCCTTGTAATCTGCTGCTGCTGGTGGTGTGTTTAACCCTCGAGAGGGTGCATCGTTCTTACGGACATTAATATGGCATCGGTCTTTTTGACCTAGTTAAGTTTTTCCTTAAACAAAAACAGAGAATTGATGGAAATCAAGGAAAATGAGTACAAGACATGATATATGAATTATTTTACTGACGTACAAAGCAAATTTTACATTATAAAAGTACAAATTGCATACGGTAAAAACAAATCAAGTGGTATGATAATTTTTACTGTTGAACTTTATAAATCAAAATGTAATGGATATATGTATCTTTTTATAAGATATAGACTAATACGAACTTATAGCTAATAAATCATTTTCAGATTGTATGTCTAAAGATATTATGTTAAGGAAACAGCGGAGGTCCATAGTAACACAATAGCAGGGTTCTATTGGTCACAAAACTTAAGCTTGATAATCCTCACTTTCTTCTCCGTCATTTGCAGCACAGGCCACACAAAGATGTTGAGTATGTTCTCTGCAAATGTATACCTTGCAGCGAGTGCATGAAGTCTTGGTTTTGCGGGTTTTTGTAGGAATCACAAAATCCACAACGACCTACAACGTTTGGTGCTGGACGTCTACCTGGTGGTGTCTCGTTCGGCAGGGCTTCGCCTCTCACTTGCAGGATTCTTTTGATGTTTTCCTTGCAGTCCTTAGGAACCTGCTGAATGGCCGCCCTTGACTTTACGTAGTCAACGCAAAGAGCCCAGAATAAGTCTTTCAAAAACTCTCTTCGGGTCATTCGTTCCTCGATATTGGAGTTCAAGATGACATTCGCATTTATCGCAACAATATTCAGTAAAGAAAAAAATATGGTCACAGGCCATCGTTGACTGATCCTAGACACTGATTATTCGTTTTTCATTTTGTCAACAACGTCAACCCCGCTCCTTTTAGATTATAAAAGGTTAAGATTTCAGGTTTTGCAGCACCACCAGTGGTGGGATCAATAGAATCTGTCTCGTGCATCGTTGAAAGCAGAAGAACATTTTTGTTTTTCTTTGGCTTGTAGAGAACAACAGTAGTTGAGGGCTGAAATGCGAACAAACTGCTGTTCACTGGTAGATCGGTTGGACTTTTAAATACCAGTGGTAGCTGTGGTTTATCACTGCGTATTGTACCAACAACAGTCAACTGGTAGTCGTCTCTCAAATGGTTGGCCATTGGAACTGACATAAACCAATTATCTACTGTCACATTTCGGCCAGTATCAACTATTTGCTGTACAACTCTATCTACAGTATGGATGCCTTTGTTACTTTGCTGAAAAGGACCTACTGGTTTCTTACCTGCGTAAACCTCCAACCTTACTTTGTAAAATGTCCTAGCACAGCACAGTGCAAACATTTTGATACCATATTTTGCTGGTTTTTTAGGCATATATTGCCTAAAAGGGCATTTTCCACGGAAAGAGTCTAACATTTCATCGACTGTTACGTATTCACTGGGTGAATATGCCCTCACACACTTGTCAACAAAATAGTCAAAGATATCTCGGATTTTCGCTAGTTTGTCAAATTGTAATCTTTGAGGGCGTGTGTCAATATCATCAAATCTCAAGGATCGCAGCAAAAATTTAAATCTCTTCTCTCTTATGACACATCTGAACATTTCTACGCCGGTTCCATCTGTACTCCAAGGATCTTTAACACAGACGTGTGATGACTTATGTAAGCCAGCTAAAAACAATAGGCCAAGTAAAGCCTTCATTTCGTTTACATTTGTGAGTAATGTATCCCGTTCTCTTGAAAAGTTATTTTTCATAGCTTCAATGAATTTGTTAGTGTATAAAACTATACGTTCGATTAGTTCATCTGGAAAAAACAGTGAACATGATTCAATTGGAGTTTTTACATCTCGAGCTTGCCCTTTTGGACCAGGTAGTCTTGTTAACATATTTCTTGCAGGGGTGCGTCCCCTTTTTGGAATTGGATATTTTTCCCACTCAGTAATTTGGTCTTTTCCCAAATACCTTTGTCCATCATTAGTAAATTCCTTGAGAACACTGACCTGTGCTTGGCCTTCTCCTCTTCCTCGACCTCCCCTTGTCCCTCTTCCTCGTGCTCCCCTGGGGCAAGCTCCCCTACCTTGAGCTCCTCTTCCTCCGGATCCTCGTCCCCGGGATCTTGTTCCACAAGCCCCTCGGCCTCTTCCTCTGGTTGCAGGTATTTCAATGTGATCTGATGTATCCTGCATGGCATGATGGTCTGCAGGTGTATCCTCTTCAGCATCCATAGCTGTTGATGTTTCCTCGATCTGAAAAATAAAGGAGGAATTACTGTAATGTATACAAAGCAATAGAACCTTATTGGGTTTTAGTAACATGTTGTTAGATGACCAGTGATCTAGCTCAGAGCTAGCAGCCCATGACCTATAAACCTTACACACCTAACCTAACCTAACCTCCTAACCTGTAGTTCAGTTACCGGTAATCCTTTGTAAAAGATAAAAATGTGCAGGAAAAATGAGGCAAGAATAACTCCCACTAATGGCATAGACTAACTTTTCAGTATAACACATTTAGTGATCTCCCATCGCTAAAGGCCATACGATATCTATAAACTTGCTATTGCCACATATTTACTGTTATATTTTCTGAATTCAATATATATATATATATATATATATATATATATATATATATATATAATGTGTATGTATGTATGTTAGTATGTATGTATGGATGGATGGAATAATTCTTCTTCTGCATGAGTACAAGGGTTGTTATCTACTGGTTGTAGCTCGAAAAATAACTAAGAACAATTTATTACATACTAGGTACTTGTATACATACTATACATCACAAACATAACAAAATCTCGTAGAATAGAGCATTTTCATAACAGACAATCCATTGAAAATAAAAAATAAAATTTAGTCTTTGCTTACAAAATGTGAACAGTATTTACACCATTAGTACACCATTAGTGGAGCAGAATCAGCCGTACATGCTGCCATAATGTACTACTCATCTTCCCATACTGAAGTGAAAGCATTTTTGAAAATTGACTTCCGCAACGCCTTCAATGAACTCAACCGCGACTCAATGTTACAATCTGTTAAAACTAACTTTCCAACTTACTATCCATACATCTACCAATGCTACTCCGAACCAAGCAATCTTTTTTATAAGGGATAACATAATTCACTCACAACGTGGAGTACAGCAAGGCGACCCACTTGGACCAGCACTGTTCGCCCTAACAACCCATCACATTATTAAGGATATTAACACAGATTTAAATATCTGGTACTTAGATGACGGTACCATAGCTGGAAATATCGACATAGTACTACGCGCTTTTAATAAAATTCGTCTAGAAGCTTCATCTATTGGATTGTTTCTTCAATCTGTCAAATGTGAAGTGAGTTTTCTGAGCGCCAGAGCTGATGAAGTCCATGACCTTTATGAAAAGTTTAATGAAGTAGCACCTGGTATCAAACTCTTATCACCTACCAATGCGGAACTTTTAGGGGCTGCCATCTCTACCGAGTCAAGGAGCAAAATTTTATTGAACAAGATATCAAAATTAGAATTCTTCTTTTTTCAATTATCAAAACATTCTGCACACTCCGCTTATTATTTACTACGAGCTTCACTCTCACTTCCAAGATTACTGTATTTCCTCCGTTGCTCCCCTTCTTGGCAGGATGATAAATTACTTGACAAATTCGACCACACTCTTAGAACAGGACTGGAATCCATTCTAAACTGTTCTTTGAAAGACAGTTCATGGCTACAAGCTTCCTTACCAGTTGAGAATGGAGGCCATGGGATTCGTCGAGCCATGGATATCGCCATACCTTCTTTCCTCGCATCATTCTATGGCTCACGAGAACTAATTGGATCTCTTCTTCAACAGGAGGTTGACTTAGACTCGATTCGAGATGTACAAGAATGCACCGATAAATGGACTAGTCTGGTTGGAATGGATCCCCCACCTATCGACAAAAGACATGTTCAGTCTGTTTGGTATGAACCTATAGTCAAGCTTCGTTTATCTTCACTCCTATCATCAACTAATAACCCAGATGACAAAGCCAGGCTGTTAGCTGTCTCTTCCTCCAAAAATGGAGCATGGCTTCAAGCCCTACCTTCTCACACACTCGGCCTACACTTTTCTAATGAGAGCTTTCGTATTGCTACAGCTCTGCGCTTAGGTGCTAATATTTGTGAGCCTCACTTTTGTCCTGCTTGCAACGCATATGTTGATAATAAAGGATTACATGGCCTTTCATGCAAAAAAAAAGTGCGGGAAGACAATCTCGACCTCATATTGTAAACGACATTATTTGTAGAGCCCTCGTTTCAGCGGGAGTTCCTTCAATAAAAGAACCAAATGGTTGTTGCCGCTCTGATGGTAAAAGGCCTGATGGCATGACCTTGATACCATGGAAAAATGGAAAAGCACTATTCTGGGATTTCACATGTTCCGATACGTTTGTTCGTTCCAACTTACCCCATTCTTCAATTCAGGCAGGTCTCGTCGCCGCTCACAGAGAATCAGGCAAAAGACTAAAATACTCAAACCTATTGGACAAATATTGGTTTGTAACAGTAGCAATAGAAACCAGTGGGTCTTGGGGTCACGAAGGATCTAATTTCATTAATGAAGTTGGTCATCGAATAGCAATCAAAACTGGTGACCCCCGAGCGACTGCATTCCTTTTCCAACGTATCAGCATCGCCATCCAGCGCGGGAATGTGTCATCGATCTTAGGCACATTACCTCCTGGTAAAGACTGGACGAGATTTTTCTTCTATAACACACAATAAGACGGAAGGAGACATATCCGAGGAGGATGACAACCACTTTGACTATGTTCATGAAGAAGGTTTTGAATGCAGTTTGGATAAATATACATTGTTGGAAGTCATGGCTAATACCGGTAAATTTGGGAGTGGTAGCAACATTATCTACAGATTTTACTTTGTTACTCAAAATCGTTAAAGACCCGAATGATATTGTTTATTTGCCCGATGTTTATTTTGGAACAAATATGATAGCTACAGATAATTTATGTATTCTTAGATGTGCGTATATATATAAAATATGAGTGTCATTTGAATATTACGATAATTTGTAATTAAGAATGTAATGCAACTAAATATAGTGTGTCGTTTCAATGTCATTTCTCATGAAATAAAGGGTGTTTATACGATTTAGTAACGTTGCCTTGCAATTTTATTTCTTTGGCTTTATTCAAATAGATAATAATAAATAGCTTACCTCAGGTTCATTTTCTTCGACAAATCTCTGTCCGTCAACTTCACGATCAACTTCTACCTCACTATCAGTATTATGATCACTTTGAGTTACATGATCAACTTCATTCTCCTCGTCCAATATCAAAAAGTCTTCATCTTCACTCTCCTCAAAAAGAATTCTTCTTATTGTTCGTAAATTTTCTTCAAGAGTAACATTCAGTCGTCTCTCTTCTTTTTCTACACTCTCTTATAAGGCCTGAATTCTCCTTTCTTCGTTGGGGTCCTTGGCTAAAAAGGTTTTAAAAAACAAACACACTAGGGCGCATCGGTGAAAACGACCTATCTAATAGAAAGACGTTATTGGGCGCTTCGGTGGAAATGACCGGCCTTGGGTTGTTGTTATCACTGTGGTGAAATAAGTGTGGTACAGTAAAATCCAAATGATTTGCTAGAAATACCTTGTATTATTGGAGTAGTTGTACCACATACTGTAAATCCGTACTCCAGTAATATAGTTATTATGATTATGTTGATGGTGATCCTGATATATAGTATTTCATGGTCAGTAACCAAATGAAAATCTAGTTTTTTTTAGAAACCTAGTAGAGTACAGTACAGTACAGTAAAATCTAGTAGAATCTTTTTTGTGTTCTAGTTTTTTTTTTAAATTATTGTCTCATTGAAACTAGTGTTGTTTAATATCATATATAATTGGTTGTTATTTTCTGCCCCATGTTTATTTTTACTAATTATTATAGAAGCTGGTTGAGCATTTATTTAGCATTTATGCGCTTCTACCTCTAAGAAAGAAGGCCAATATGAGTCCAATGGACTCATTACTAATTTGTGTCATATATTTAAGTTCCCAGTGGAAATATAGGTATATTTGTCTTTAAATTATTGATTCTAAGGCACATTTGTATCGGTTGGTTCTTGTTGTGGTGCAGGTAGTTGAACTGTTAGTGTGTGTTAGTACTAATATAAGTGCAGAAATGGAAGCTTCTTCGAATATTGTATAAGTAATTCGCTCGTTGTTGGAGGATGAAGACGAAGACATTATCTGAACTTGAAGATAGCGGAAGTGATTAGGAAACTGAAGCATTAGAAGTTTCTGATACGATTAGTAATTCTGAGATTGATGATGTAGGGAATCGGTGCGAAAGTAATGAAAATTTTTTCTATGCAAAGGACGGAACCACATGATATTTTGAACCTCCTCGACCATAGAACTACAAATCTCAGAACATAAACAAATGGAGAAACACTAAGGTTCCTTTCTCCAAATTAAACAACCGAATCACCATCAACATAATCATAAAAACTATATTACTGGAGTATGGATTTACAGTATGTGGTACAACTACTCCAATAATACAAGGTATTTCTAGCAAATCATTTGGATTTTACTGTACTACACTTATTTCATTTTCTTGGCACGGGCTCATCGCAATTTGATAACACGAAATCTTACGTTGTAAGGACACTTTCAATCCACTGTCTTGCAATTTCCAGCCACTGCTGGTAACCGATGGCAAATTTTGCGGTGCAACATCAGATGCAGCCACACAAATTCTTGGTAGATAGCTCCCTGTATTTTGTAGGTAAAATACATCAGTTGGCAGAAGAGCCTCTAGATCCTTTCTTCCTTTCTTAAAATAATGGCTTATGTCTTAATTTATATTCACAAACGGTAATAGTGGAGTGGTGGCACTTGGTGGAATTTTTTACCTACTGCGCATGCGCAAACTGTTCCGGTTCCTGTTTTGATTCCTGTCTCGACTCCTGGTCCGACTCATGTTCCAGTTCCGGTTCCCCCGGAGCCAGACTACATGCAACGAGTAATCTTTTACGCCTATGAACACCACCGGACCACGCATGCGCAGAAACATTATAGTTCGAATTACACACAACAGCAAGACTATGAACATAGTAGAACGACCATGACACTGCCACTAGTTTTTTTTTCATCCATCATAACATCATGGACGTAGTCGTTCTCTTATAGAGCAGTTTTGGTGTAAAATAAGATTATGACAACATAGTAGAGCAGAGAAAAAAATAACAGTATTTAGCAATATAGCATAAGTATGGTTAGTCACACACATACACACACACCTGATTGCTCATGAACAGTAAAATTATATTTCCAAATGTGAGACATTATACGAATACCCTGAAAAATAACAATTCCAACTTCTACTTCCGGTTCTGATTAAACACACCACCAGCAGCAGCAGATTACAAGGGCTATAACATAGAACTATGAACACACATTACAACTCCTATTGAACGTAGTAAAGCAGTGGGTCGATCATAGTTTGCTTGGGTTCGCACGCATATAGTATTCTTTCTCTCTCTCTCTCTCTCTCTCTCTCTCTCACACACACACACACATACTCACACACGCACACACACACACTTGGTTTACGGAGCACTTAGTAGCGAATGTTCAAGCTGTTCCAGCTTCAGTGCCAGATCCTGTTCTGGAGCAGACTATGCAACGAGTGTCCTTTTACGACTGTGACCTATTGTACAGCGATTACACAAGAAAGGCTCCGAACACCTATATGCGCAAGCTGTTCTGCTTCCTGTTCCAACTCCAGTTCCAGCATCAGTAACATTTTCGGAGCAGACTACGCAGCGAGTAATCTGTTACGATCCCTTTTTTCAACCGGTATAAAATACTATGATCTATTTTCACTTCATACATAACATACACCACACAATTGTTTAGAAAGAGCAGTTTCAATTTTGAAGAAATTACAGTTCCAACACCCACACCCGGTTACGATTGAACACAGTAGCAGCAGCAGAGTCTACAATACACGTAAAATAAGAACACATATTAAAACTCCTATTGAACATAGTAGAGAAGTGGTTCGCTCAACGCTTTGTGTGGTTTCCTTTCCAGTTCACTCTCTCTCTATCACATACCACAAACATACAGGTATTATAACCATACCTCGTTTGTCACACCAGTGTTATTTAAAAACTTCTCCCTTCATTAACTCATTGTTGGAGATTCATGGAGGATACTCAAAACAGGAAGACAGCATGGTTTCAACATGTGAAGAAATGGAGAATAAGGGAAATCGACTACAAACATTCAAGAGGATCGTATTAATTTATAGAACACTTGGATTGGATACTGCTCATGCAGTAACCTCATCATGTTGTAGTGAGTGAACAAGTTATTTAACTATTTTAAATGACCCTTTTTCAGGTCAAAAACCATTCATCGTTTATGAACGCAAGTCTCACACCATATCACAGTGTTGCCAACTAATTTTAAATTTTTGGTGAAGGGCCTAATTTTCTTCATACTTCATTATACGGCCAAGGGTTCTCAACCTGTCTACGTGTGCACTTCACAGGTCGTTCCCTTCACGGACGTCAAATCTATAACCGCCACCAGGTTATAAAAGGATTTTTTGTGGACACTCTGTATATTTCGTAAAGACAGTGATAATTATTTTCGATTTATACTTTATTCCGCAACGCATATAAGTTCTTTCTTCGGTGGGAATTGCTTCTTTCCCACAGAATTGGACAAAGACGTCTTTCATCGTTTTCTCATATATATATTTAAAACATTGCTTTTGCTGAGAACATTTCATTTAGTGACAAACCATTTCAGTATTTCTCCCGGACTTATTATATCCACAGTATGTATTCTGCAATTATTTGGAACTGAATTAAGTGCTTTCTTTAATCGCTTATGAAAACATTACAATAAATTAGAGAAAAACGGGCTGACCAGATGTTCCGGTGACCAAATTTTCACCAACTGCGTTGTTTCGTAGCTCGTTATCTGTACTTTCTCACGCCAGAGTTACCGCCGTGTCTAGTGCATTATAGGCAGTTGACTAAAATTAACAAATTGTTTTCCGTATTCTGTTTGTATGTGAACACAAGTGAGTTAACTGAGTGATTTTTGGAATGCACTGCCAACACTTTTAGTTGACCATTGCAGCCCGTACCTTGAGATTTGGTTCAGGGAGTTTGATTCCGATACTGTACGTAGCCACCACGCACGTTGCGTCGGGAACCAAGTACGATTGTGTGTTAAGGGGTATAAGCTATTAGCCGGCGAAGGACGTCTTATTACGGCTAGCCCCAAGTAGTAAAGTCCCAGGTCCGCAGATCTTGTGCGTTTAAAATGTTATACACGCGCCCTCCAACATTAGCATTTTACTTTGGAAAATTTCTTGCTTAATTTGCTGAAGAATCACCTCTACGTTTTAGGATTGTTCGGCGTAACAACAGGATTCATCGTGGGACGATCCAGACAACTTTTCCCCAGTGCTAATCCCCCAAGTGCGTCAATGGTGTGAGAGAAGCATTTGTAGTGATATCTGAATTATAATCATATATATATATATATATATATATAAAGGGCTAAGTGTGATTTCACCGACGAAAATTATTATACATATTCAGTGTTCAGTGTTGTGTCCATTCTTTTTCGCTATTTTTTTATATAATAGTGTTCTAATAAATAAGTATAGTGTTATTTAATCCAGTGTGTTTTCGTTGTTTGTATGAGTGATGTTTGTGTGCGTTATGGTCTGGATGACCGTCTGATCGTCCGTGAG
This sequence comes from Thermobia domestica, assembly GCF_964235325.1. Classification (NCBI taxonomy): domain Eukaryota; kingdom Metazoa; phylum Arthropoda; class Insecta; order Zygentoma; family Lepismatidae; genus Thermobia; species Thermobia domestica. The sequence continues at coordinate 32,437 of NW_027656181.1, forward strand.
GTTTTCGAGACGAGACACCCGACCTCTCGGCGCCTAATGCACATCTCATTATTGAGAGCAACGAGCGATTTTGGAACAGTTTGTAACTCTTCTTGGAGAGGTCCTTCATCGTCCTGTCCAGGTAAGTTCCAGTCTCAGGGGAATACTTTTTGGTAGGACCACGAACCACGAACAGCGACCAGATTACAAGAAACGGTTACAAATAAATCTTCACCCAAATAGAGACCTCGAACTGAAGTGGTTACAAATAAATTGAAGCCCGAACAGCGACTCGAAGTCCGGGCGGTTACAAATATAGTCCATACCTAATCAACAGTGAAATGAAATGAAAATGAAATGAAATCTTTGAGTTTTACGTCCCACGGTTATCCCGGTTAGGCTAAAGGAGACGGTGATGATGAGTAATGAATGAAATGGTGGAATGAAGAAAGTGGGAAGAAACGGGAGAACCCCGAGAAAACCCACGCACACGGTGTTTGTCCACCACAAAGTTCACTTGGCGGGGGCAGGGATCGAACCCGGGACCCCAAGCACCAGAGGTGAACGCTCTACCACTGAGCCACCGAGGCCCCTTAATCAACAGTGCTAACAACCATCTATTATCGAAGCTAGAAGCTGTTATACAATATATATAAACGTAATCAGTGAACATAAAATATGTAGGCAAAAATTATATTTTCAATATTATTACACATACCACCTCACATGCTGTACATGTCTATAAAGAAAAAAATCCAGATTTATGAAGTTGTTTCAAAATTTGAATGGACTTATTTATTTTGTGAACTAAAATGTGAACTAAAAGAAAACAATTTGCATAATTGTTTTTCTGAAGCAGAAAAAAAAATGTTTTCGGGGCTGGTCTGCAACGTCACAAGAATTTGTTGCCACCTCGGGGTATACATTCTTACTTTTTGTTTAAGAGTGCCAGTTAGGAGGATTTAAACATTGCATGTTATATCCGGGAAGGCAGCGATTGGAATAATAATAAAGATTAGAATGAAATTGTTCCTATAGCATTGTCGGAATCGAAAGCAAAAGGAATAAGTCGATTTTATTATCTTTTAAGAGCTTCTGATATGTAATTAATAAAAAACAGGACAACAAGGAAAATTTCTGCATACCGGGACAAATTTAAGAAACCGGGACGTATGTTAGCCTTACATACTTATTTGCAGTCGGAGTGTCATTACGGAGCCAGTACGTAGCAGAGTTTAAACAAAACCTCGCAAATAGGTTGCCAACTCAAGAAAACGAAATTACCGGCAAACCCTAAAAATCCTCTGTACAAATGAGAAACTAGAGACTGCATTGATCATTATTGTATTTACCAGCAATTGCCACTTCTTTAAAGTTATCGAAACATATGAATAATAATGGATATTAATTTTTACGTAACAATTGCTGATTCATAAAATGAAATTTACTCTATAAACTTACACTTCAAACAAAGGAAATTGCTTTAAGAACTCATTTTCTACTCTCAATAAATGTATAGAATTCTTTTACAATACAATCTAAGTGTTATCAAATTTCTTATGTTAAATAAATAAAAAACTGATATAGATTAAAAGCAATATCGATAATGTATAATACAACGGAAATTTGTGTTTGTAAAGGCACTGTTGAAAAATTTCGATGTTCAATGCTATATTCTGGATTGCACATTCCAAAATACCGGTCAGAAGGGACCTAAAAAGAAGTTTGTACCAATCACCGGCCTTAATCAAAATCACAGCAATATTCCCAGCCAGTATTTCACCGGCCAGTTAGCAACTCTACTAAGAATGTTGAATGCACCAAAATACTACAACATGCATTCTATAGTTTATGAAAAATGAGTTAAATGAAGATGTTCAAATAAAACAAGATATTGTGTTATAGCTTTCCCTTTAACAGTCTACTTTGTGATTGTGTTACATCTTCCACTTATCAATTTCCTGTACGAGATGAGAATAACGGATTATGCGCAAGTTAGAAAGAAAACAATGCATTTTTCTCATAAGGATTCAGCTCACGTATGAAATAACGAATAAGTTTAATAACAAGAGCCGAGGAGTGATAAACTAACTCAGCAATAATGATTGTAAGTAAAAATATAAAATAAAAAAAGGAAAAAAAAAACATTTAATTCCATCATCGTTAGAGTAAAATCAACTTAGTGAATCACACGATAGGGGTGAACACACCAATTTATACAATAGTGTGTACAGAGTCTTCTTAGAAAAATACTCCATAGTATGTGACACATTTTTTTTTGTTTCTACCATTTAAACAGTCCCCGAAATTGTTTCGTTCTGGCGACGCCAGTAATTGTGTACAATAGACACTTTTGCCTGCACATTTTAGTACAAGCTATGTACAAACGTATGCGACAATTTGTGATTGATTTGGGTATGGTGTGGGCTATCATTTAGAATATCGCCCACTTTGTTTTTGTTCTGGCGGCGCCTCTAATTGTGAACAAACAAAAATGTTGCATGCACATTTCTGTACGAACGATATAGAAGCGATTGAGACGATTTTGTGAATGAATTAAAAATGGTGGGGGCTACCAATTGAATAACGCCCCCCACATTGTTTCCGATCTGGCGGCACCTCTAAATGTGTAGAAACGAAATTTTGCCTGCACATTACTGTACAAACGATGTAAACGATTCCTACGATTTGTAATTGAATTTGACATTGTGCGGGTCTATCATTTAGACAGCCCCCTAATTTTTTCGTTCTGTCGGCGCCCCTAATATTGTACCAACGAAAATTTCGCCTGTATATATCTGTACAAAAGATGCAGAAAGTATTGAGACGATTTGTGATTCAATTAGACATGGTTGTGGGCTACCATTTGAACAGCCCCCTGTTTATTTTCGGTCTAGCGGCGCCCCTAATGGTGTACAAAGGGATAATTTTCCTGTACAATTCTGTATAAACAATGTACAAACGATTGTGATGATTTGTGGTTGAATTTGACATGGGGGTCTACCATTTGGATAGCCCTCCACTTTGATTTACCTTTTGGCTGCGCCCTTAATTGTGTTCAAACGGAACTTTCGCCTGCACTTTTCTGTACAAACGATGTACAAACGATTGAGACAATTTCTGATTGAGTCTTGAAATGAGGGGGGTGGTGCTATCTAAATGGACGTAAGAAGCAGTACTGCAAAAATACACGTAATTCATATTGAGCACGATAGGATGCAATGTTCATTTTAGATTTTCCAGGGCGGGGGAATTGAATGAACGATGGCTGAATATAGTACTGTGAAAATTCTAGTAACTCAGATTGTGCACTCTCTGGAAATGTCATAGAGGCAATTTCGAAGCTCTAGGCCCAAGAGCCACCTCAATAATCATTACAGACTGCCATTTCAATAATGTGTTTTATGGTCTTATGACCGTGTTCCCATCCTTACCCTCCCCCTCCAACTGCATATTTGATACATTTTCTATTCCAAATTTTTGTGCTAGTTTTCTGCCGAAACCTTGAGTTTTGTATTATCTGTCAGGAAAGTAAATGTAGATCTGTTTTTTGAGTCTGGGGTTCCTGCGGTCCATCCATGGAGAGTATGAGAATTAAATCAATCAAATGTTTACTGAGGGACAAGAAGAAAAGTCTAGTCTGAATAAGACATTGCAGAGGGGCACCAGCTGTGAATACGAATAGTGCATAGTGTAAATAAAGGAGGACACCCAAAGAGAAAGCCGGAAACAGCTGCTAATCGAAAAAAAGAATAAAAATTGTCGAAGTGGGAACATAATATACAAATACAAGAAATATGCCAACAACTAAGCGTTTAACAAGCAAAGATCTTGGCGTAGTGGTTAAGACGCTAGATTACAAATCCAAAGAACGGCGGTTCGAATTTGCTCCAAGTAGGATATATTTTTTTTACCGTGAAAGGTGGTAAAAGGGAGTGTATTACCGTTTAATATGTTAAGTAAAAACGAGTTAAAAATTTCGGTGAAATTTATTAGAGAAGTGAGACAATGTAGATGAGGAAAAAAGTATATTTAATCAGGGGTTCTATCAGAGAGTGGTGACCGGAAAAACAGGAGATTTTTCCGAATTTCGCAAATGCGAATCTCTTCCATAGACAAATTTCTTTAGAAATGTGCCTATTGCAAGAGAGAGAGAGAGAGAGAGAGAGAGAGAGAGTGTATGCTGCTTCCATTCAAATGAACGAGATGACAAATAGACACTTACATAATAAGAATGTCGAATACAAACAGCCATAAAACAGCAAAGTAATAATTGCAAGCGTTATCACCTAAAGTTCCAAGATCCGAACAACATATCACTAATATCCCGAATGCCAAAATATTGTGAATTACACATCTCCTCCTCTCCCCAAATATGTCCTTTGAAAACAAACACAAGTTTTGGGATGAGGGACCATATTGAGACTACAATATTAAACTATATATGTAGACTTTTAGCAGATTCGTATTCAGTTAATTTTTTCCACAATCAGTTGTATTGATATTCAAGACAGCAAAAGCACTATATTCGTTAACGACAAAGCGAAGTTATTGCAACACTGCGTTACACAGTGAGTCATGCATATTACACTCGTGAGTTTTGCTGTGCACATGCTAGTTACCAAGGCACGCTGAATAACGCCTGAAGGAAGCAGTGAGAATAGCGATACAGTAAACGGAACAAGCAATGCATTACAGACATCTCAAGAGAAAAAAGAAAGATCTCTCTTTCCACACTTCATGCTATAGTTTTAACTTCCATTTCCCCATCAATGTTACATGCCTAGACTATTAAGCAGTTCCATTGCACTTAATCCAGGGTCTTCAAAATAATGTGTTCTACGAAGGAAAACGTAGAACACTACAGTGATAGATATATCATACATAGACAGTTAAGTAGTAATAGATGAATGCAATTAACCCCACATAATATTGATTGTCTAAATATACATTAGTTTCAAACAATTAGACACATAAATAACATTCACAACACCACTATAACCTATCATATGTTAATTCCACTTCACAAGTGGTAGAATGAAGACCGTAGGTTGACCGTGGAATGAAAACCGTAGAAAATTGAATATTTTTTTTAAAAATTACAATTATGAATGCAAGTCAGTGAAGGAAACAATGACAGTCAATGAAAGAAAGATGATCCAAGGTCGGATTTCGAGAAATAACATGACAATGAGATGGAAACAGAATTTTATAAAAGGAATGGTTATGATGCGCTAGACACAACATGGTCGCCTGTTTCGTCTCGTCATGTGAAAATGTATCGTTTTAGAGAGGCGAGAAAAAGCCTTATTTCGTCTTTGCAGTGGCGGATCTAGCTCGGGGGCGGGGGGACTAGGACCACCACTTTCAGATTGACGAAAATAATTTAAGCTATTATTTATATAGTTTTGGAAATTTATAGTAAGGTCATGATATACTTATCATAGTCTCAATTTAGTCTGTCCCCCAGTTTTTACCTTCTAGATCAGCCACTGGTTTCATAGCTATCACGGTGTCATCTCGTGTTTTCAAAACGAGACAAATTGTTATCTAGTCTCCGTTCGTCTAATTTTCTTTCGTAAACTTCATAATAATAGAAGTAAAATTGGAAGCCATGCGGCTTCGAAATGTAACGAAATTTACAAATTAGAATTTATAATCGTACAAGAGAGGTCTATGGAATGCTTTCAAGACAATTAAAACGCAACCAGTCCAGACAACGACCTGTCACGTCTCGTCTAGGAGTACGAGACGAGACAGACGCTTTGTCTCATCTCGTCTCGGATTTAACAAAACCTATATTGTCTCGCCCATGCTTGATTGGAAGCCTCTCACCAGAGATGAAGTAGATCGTGGGCCGTGGGTCAACAGGACGTAACCCATTGCAACCCAGCATCCGCCGAGACCCACCATAACCTACATACCCACCAACACACTCAGCTTAGTGCATTGTATATAGCATCCTCTGAAGAGTGGCGAATTTGTTTAAATTTTACTTTTAGGATCTTCATTTTCTTCTTCTTCTTCTTTTGCATTTGTTTCTGTTTACTCACCTGAGATGAGTATATCTAACAAGGACAAGGCAGACTTTGTTAAATTAATTTAGGGGCCATCTTTCGCGAGGTAGTAGTGCACATTTAAACTGGGAGAGCGTAATAACCAGAAATAGCTTACAAAAAGCGTCTCAAAGTTTCGACTCGCCGTATATATGGTATGACGCCTAAAATTATCAAGTGGCAGTGTGGCAGAGTGTGTAGCATTTACGATTCTCGTGTAAAGGTTCCAGCATGCGATTCCTGCTCGAGTCAACTTGTTTTTCCTTTTTACCAATAAAGTAGTCATTTATAACTACAAGTAAAATATTAATTGACTATATGTTCATATATTCTAAACGATAGGAATCTTCAAATCAGATGTAAAACTTTGAATGTTTTATGTGAACCAGATACAAAATATAACCTAATTCATAAATATATTGATATCACTTGCTGTATTACGGTTACCACAGTCGTTGTGTCCGAAGTTTCGTGTCTATATCTGTGGACACTGTGCGAATTGCAAGGGGATTGAGGGGGAAATCCGCTAGGGAATACTGGTTGTATGCTATAGCCAAAAGGGATTTCCGAATATTCCCACTTGCAATTCGCACTCTGTCCACAGATATAGACACGAACCGTCAAGAAAATTTTTCATTTAACGACTTTACGAAATAGGTTAGATTTGTATCTAGTTCACATGAAGCATTGAAAAGTTTGACAACTGATTTAAAAATTCCTATTATTTCATGCATTATAAACATGGTGAACTTTATTTAACTTGTAATTATAAATGACTACTTTATTGGTAAAAGCCAAAACAAATTGACTCGAACGAGAATCGAACTAGCGATTTTTTACACGTGAATCATGAATGCTCCACTCTCTGCCACACCGTCACTTAAGAATTTTAGGCGTCGTATCATATATACGGCGAGTCGAAACTTTAAGACGCATTTTCTAGGCTATTTCTGGTTATTGCGCTCACCCCGTTTGTAATATTAACACGTTAAATATGCACTACTACCTCGTGAAAGTTCATTTAACAAAGTCTGCTTTTTTCCTTGTAAGATATAGTCATCTCAGGTAAGTATATAGAAACAAATGCTAAAAAAGAAAAAAAGAGAATAGAAACCTTAAAAGTAACATGTAGACATATTCACCAGTGTTCAGAGGATGCTATATACAATGCACTAAGCAGAGTGTGTCGGTGGGTCGTAGTGAGTCTGTAGGTTGTGGTATATTGCTGGTTTATGGTGGGTCACGGTGGGTGGTGGATTGCAGTGTGTCACATCTTATTGACCCACGACCCAATAGCCGACTTACACATCTTGAACAACATGTCTCACTTGACACAAGACCCACTTCAATTCTGGTGAGAGGTTTCCAATTCAGCATGGGAGACACAATATAGGCTTTGTTAAATCTGAGACGGGACAAGCGTCTGTCTCGTCTCGTTTTCCGACACAAGACTTGACATGCCCTTGTCTGGACTCATCGCCTTTTATATGTCTCGAAAGCATTCCATAGCCCTCTCTTGTCCGATTATCAATTGTAACTTGTAAACTTCGTTACATTTCAAATTCGCATGTCTTCCAATTTTACTTCTATTATTATGAGGTTTACGAAAGAAAATTAGAGGAAATGAGACGAGATAACAATTTGTCTTGTTTCGAAAACATGAGATGACACTGGGTTAGCCACGAGACGAAATACAGGCTTCGTCTCGCATCGTTTAAATGAAACAATTTAACATGAGGAGAGGAAACAGACAATCATGTTGTGTCTAGTGCATCATAATAATTTCTTTTATAAAGTTTTGCTTTCATTTCATTACAAATTATTTCTCGACGTCCGACATCAGATCATGTTCCACTGACCGTCACGGTTCTGGAACATTAGGTGATAATGCTTGCAATTATCACTTTGATATTTTATTGTTGTTGTTATTCCGCATTCTCGTTATGTAAGCGTCTATTTGTCAACTCGTTGATTTGAATGGAAGCACCTCACTCTCAGTTCTGGGAACATCTCTCTCTTTCTTTCTCTTTCTCACTTTTTCCGTTTCAGAGGAGATGATAGACAAAAGGCTAAAATTGCATAGAAATATTACGGCATTTCTGGCAAGATGGTCTCTTCGATAGGCACATTTCTGAAGAAATTTGCCTATCCTACAGACTCACATGTGCGAAATTCGGGAAAATTTGCAGTTTTTGAGATTACCACCCTCCTATACATACCCCTGATTAAATATACCTGCTTTCTCGTTTTCATTGTTTTACTTCTCTAATAAATTTCACCGAAATTGTTAACTCTTTTTCACTTAACGTATTAAACGGATAATACTTTCTCTTTCATGTGCTCTGTGCATTATTTTTAAAACCTAAAAAAATATACTCCTTGGAGAAATTCGAACCGCCGTCCACTGGATTTGTAATCCACTGGAGCGCTTTAACTACTAAAAGAAGATCGTTGCTTGGTAAACGTTTAGTTCTTGGAATATATGTTAGTATTTGAATTTTAGGTTTCCACTTGGACAATTTCTACTTTATTTTTCTCCGCTTTCTCTGTATTGATTTAATTCTTATATTCTAGATGGTTAGAACGCAGGAATGTAGATACTAAGACGCTAGATTGAAATTAGAAGGACGTAAGTTCGAATCCACTACAAATAGAATGTTTTTTAATAATGCATACAGCACGTGAGAGGTGGTAAAAGAGAGCGTATTAACCGTTTGAGATGTTAAGTGAAAACTTGGTGAAAATTCCACTGACATTTATTAGAGAAGTGATAAAATTAAAATGAGCAAGCAAGTATATCTAATCAGGGTTATGAATCAGACGGCGGTGATCGATAAAAGAAAATTATTCTGAATTTCACACACGTGAGTCTCTACAATGGGCAAATTTCTCCAAAAATGTGCCTATTACAGAGACCATCATATTACACCGACTGCGCTAGCCAAAATAAATTTAACAGAGCTCCTCCGTGGCTAAGCGGTTAGCGTACGCGCCTTTGGCGTGGGAGACCCGGGTTCGATTCCCGGCGGGAGCTCATGTGGTTCGGATTCCACGTTAATCAGTAGGTCCACGTCTCATATAGCCTCGCTGCTGAAAGGGACGCTAAACTAAAATCAACTCAACCCAAAATAAATTTAACAATAACAAATGTTGTATTGTATTTTCCTTAGAAAAATAAATTAAAAAGTGCATACTGCAGATGAACGATGTTTTTCGAATGTCCTAGTAATTTCCTTGCCCTTTCCCAATTAACATGCGTAAATCGTCTCTTTCATGATACAAGTGTTTGCGTCCACTTTCTTAAGGATTGCTCATTTAGTATCAGAAGTCACTCTTTGTTTTTCACGATTGCTTTGAAAATAAAATAATTTAAAAAGGATTTGAACCTATATTGATTAGCTGTATTACTCACAAGTCCAGGAACTTCACCCCTACTTTATCTTCTCATGCAACATCATAAGCTAAATATTGCTAAGTTCAGTTTTGATGTTTGGAACGAACCGGTAATGCTCCCGTAATGATATTTCCACCAAAGTGCATGCCGACGTTAATTTATTCGATGATCTGGAGACAATTTAGTGCCCATAAATAAACAAAATAATTTACAATGGAGTAAAATTACAGAAATGATATCGTATTATACAGTAATTTGGCCGTGCGAGCTCAATAGTATAATAATAATAATATTAATAATATTAATATTATTAATAATAATAATAATAATAATAATAATAATAATAATTTTTCATCGGTCCTGCGCGGAAAGTGAGAATTAAATGAATCACATGTGTAGTCAAGGTAAGGATAAAAGCCTAAATTGAATAAGACATTGAAGCGGGTCACAACCTGGGAATAAAAATAGGGAATGGTGTAAATAAAGGACGACACCGACAGAAAAATCCAGAAACAGTAGGTAGGAGAGAAAAAAAGCACTTGAAATTGTTGAAGTGGAAACGAAATACAAATACGAATACGGATGAGCACGAGTCGTGCCAAAATTCGACTCGACTCGAGATCAATCCAAGTCGAGTTGAAGGTATTTTTCTTGAGTTGAGTTTCGTGCCAAGGCGCTGTTTTCGAGGTCGAGTTTCGAGTTGAGTCGAGTTTGATAATGGCTCGCTCGCTCGTTCAGCTCGTATTAACTCGTTTTGAAATAATGGTCTGATTAGACTGGAAAGCAAAAGCAATGAGAAATGTAAGCAAAAATGTGGAATACATTTACTGTTGCTCACGACAGGGGTGCATCTCGTAGGGCAATTTTAGTGTATCTCGTCTCGTCTAGATAACGAGAGGACCAGAGTTTTTTATTATTACGAGACAGCCTCAATTGTCGTAATCACCAATATAAGTATATAACAAGGCTGAGACCTGCACGATCGAATTTTTGAGCCCAAGCAGAAGACCAACCCGGGTAGTGATATCAACTGGCTCGTATCAACTGAGTGAACAGCTCGAGTCGGCTCGTTTGGGATGATCCGTCGGCTCGACCCAATTAAGCAGATGACCTGAGCCGGCTCAGTTGGAACGAGCCATCGACTCGGCTCAATGGAGCCGATGACTCGAACTTTCTTGGTTTGGATGGGTCACTTACTCGGCTCATGTGAACCGGTTCGAGCCAGCTAAGTTGAAACTAGTTCATCGGCAAGGTTCGACTCAGCTCAACTATGCCGATGGCTCAAATCGGCTCGGTTGGGTAAGGTGTTGGTTCTGCTCACTTCTCGGTTCGGTTCGGTAGTGAATGAGCTATAAGCCGAGCCGCTTCAGCCGTTGAGAAGCCTAAACCCTGTACCAGCTGTTTTGAACATGCTTGACTGAAACCTATAAAAATTTTTGGCTCGAGCCCGAATACTTGCCCCTTCGGAACTCAAACCCAGAACGCGACCTATGTCCTTGTTTCCTGAAGACTTCTCGACGACCGAGATCGACAGTCAATTAGCTTTTACTATTCAGATACAAACCGCATACCTTTTAAATATTATACACGGTGTTGATATAATAATAATAATAATAATAATAATAATAATAGTAATAATAATAATAATAATAATAATAATAATAATAATAATAATAATAATAATAATAATAATAATAATAATAATAATAATAATAATAATGGCATTAAAATCTTAAACTTGCCCTATAATTTGGAAAACCTTACTTAAATTAGAGATTTCGGGGAAAGAGTTCTGTACTTTTAAGACACACCTCTGCAACTACCAAAATTTTAAACTAGAGCGTTCGACTAAAGTTTCATGTAGAAAGTTTTCTACTGTATGTTTTAAGGAAAATAACTGTAATAAAAATAACTTAATATCACGCATCAGTAAGGCACATAGTATACTAATTTTTAGGATATGCAGAGGTAAATATAAAAGCTTTGCTACATAAATACCTACACGGACCATAATTCAATGAGCTCTGAAATACAATGTAACGAAATTGCCTATGAGATTCCGTCTACAGAGCGATTGTTACTTAAAGAATGAACATACACTATTTCGGGAATCAAGACAAGACGGGAAATATTTACGATACTTTTCGTCTCGTCTCGATTCTCATCTCCAAAGCGAGACGAAAAATTTGAGTTAGCATTGTCCCGTCTGAATTGTAAAATGTTAATTCTCATGTTATTTTGTTTGTTTTAGAAACGAGATGAGAAATTCCTCTTCTCGTGAGCAACATTAAACCAAACCGAAATATTCTTTCCAAATGTCACGTTTCTGCTTGTAACGGTATGACCTGAGGGATAATTAACTTCTAGCTTTTAATCCCTAGCTACGAGATAATAATAATTATTATTAGTTTATAACTATTACCATTATTATTCCTGAAGATTTGATAGTTCAAGTATTGAAACATCAGAGCATTCAAATATCTGAATATAATAAAACGTATGTCATCGGCGATCAATCGCTATCAAAAATCCTAAATTAAAAAAGAATGCGACGTGGATTCGCACAAGCATCTTGACCACTGAACCGCGATCGCTACGCGGTAAACGATTCGTCTTTAGTCTGCTTACGTTAGGTTCCTTTGTTTCCGCTTGCAAACGGGTATATTAAATCGATTCAAAATGTATTTCGCATTTCTTTCATGATGTCGGCAGAGTTTACATTAATAACTTAAGCCGTTCTTCAAACGGAATTGAGAAAAACTCCGGATTTCGATAAAATCCGGAGTTTTTTGAATTCCGGAATGTTAACGAAATCACAAATTTCTAAAGTTTGGATTTTTCCGAATTGCGGATTTATTCCAAAATCAGAATTTTCCGAATTCCGGAATTTGTTCGGTTCAACATTCGAAAGTCCGGAAAGGAAAAATTCCGGAATTGGCCATCCCTAGTTTCTACACAACCTTTCAGAACAATAAGCAAGTAGCTGTCTACAAACAAACAAGTAATGCAAAGCATTTTGTATTCTGCAATACGTCATGTATTAAAATCCGACAGGCGTTTCAGTGTCTAACCAGAAATTACATGCATCTAGCTACTGGAAGCTGCGGTATGAAGAATTGTATTGTGTCTTATCTTTTTGTGTCTTATACAACCCTGCAAACCACTGAATATCTAAACGGCTTTCGTGAAATCCAAGTTGTAGTACTCACAGTTTAATCAATTTTTGTGTATATGACCTTGTTACTGAAGCTTATTATATGATAACGTTAGTAAGTCTTTCCCTGCTCTCCCGTAATGTTGTGATACTATCTACTACTTGATACAGAACGAATTACCAATTTAGCCAAGTTGTTGTATTACTACACATCTGCTTCCGCCTCTCTCAACTTTGGTCGGTATATTTGATCGCGATATATTTGCTTTTTTATACCCCCTTCTTCGTTTACTGAACTAAACAGTAACTATTCTGAATTATACTACTGCGCATGCCTCGTAGATAAATATTTCTGATGGCAATAGTTTCTGTTTTGTTCAAGCAATGTTCTTTTTTTATTTTTTTTCTAATGATACTTTTATTACATTATATGAAGAGCATGCAGGTCTAAATACCTCACGTATTACATAGCATGTAGCTTTAACTCTTCGAGCAAAGAAGGAACATGTGATCATAGTATACAGCCCACAGAAGTGATAGCTGGCAATAGAGTGGTCAAAATCTCTAACGACACAGATGGTAAGCGATGTCCTATCAGCTGGTCTTGTGGCTAGCGCGTGCGCCTTTGGTGTATGGTGTCCCGGTTCGATTCCCGGCTGGGAATATTTACGATTTTTAACTACCCTCGATGTTTCTGTGTTCGTGTCCCTTCCTTATAAGTGATTAGAAAAACAAAGTTAAACGAGTGAAGCAAGTATAATTAGCAACAAGTAAGTTACTGAAACACATTCGGTGAGTCAGTTAAAAAAAGTGGAAAAATCACTGGCTTTTTGCGCCGTCCATGCGAGCTTGAATCTATCTCGGCTTGATTTTTTATCCATTTGAGAGAAAGTATTTTTTCTTTGCGCTACAGGTAGTCACTCTTTTCGTATTTTTTCACCGTCGTTCACAGTTAAAGTAACTTTCTATTCTTATTTTTTCTACGAATGATGTATCTTCTCTTTGGTTACATGTCAATCATGCACACGTAATGAAAAGACATTGTTGATAATAATAATAATAATAATAATAATAATAATAATAATATGAAATATTACTGGCTAACTCGTGTATGTATTTCGACAATATAACTTTAAATTATTATGCGGAAATAAGTAAGGCTGTCTAGTGCCCCCCCTTCTAATCTTTTCGATGCGCCTTATGGGTCCACGGTGTCGTACGTTGGTCCCCTTACACTATCATCTCCTGTTCTCTCGATATAAGTTATCGACATTTTGCCTAAAGAGGGATCTGCCGTGGCCCCATGACTTCCCATGACATGACTCTTCGTTCATTTTGCATTGAAATCGCTAATTTTTCTGAGTACTATGAGTGCATACTGTCCAACGTTGCTCCCATTACTATACAATTTCCCGTTCTCTCGATATAAATTGCTAATATTTTGTTTGTAAGGGAGATATGGCGTTACAACTATTTCGTATGAAGAAGAATTGAGGAATATATTGCCTTCCACAAACAACACCTATTATTATTATTATTATTATTATTATTATTATTATTATTATTATTATTATTATTATTATTATTATTATTATTATTATTTTACTTACCAGTAATTTTGCCTACCTTTATTTGCAATGCAATGACTTACTAAAAAGCAAGTCAAATAAAATTCCTCGGCATTCACGCTCTCGAACTCGAAATACATGATTTAGAGTTCTCTCTGTTAGGGGAAAGCACATTTATTATATTATTCTTTCAAATAACATTTCACAAGTTACTTCACTTTCAATGTGTAATTTAATATCGTCACTAACAATCATCTTGTTCCGATAGGAAAATATCCCCCTCCTGCAAAAAAAAAATCCTGACCGTAGCGAAAGGGCGTGAACATTCTTTAGGCGATTAATCGGGTCCAATATTTCAATAAAAGAGAATAAGTCCCTGCGCGCAAATATTTCAGTAAAAGAGGAAAAGTTACTGAAACTTTTTGAATACCTATTCATGGGCGAAATTTGGTTTTCTTGGAACTTTTTAAAAGTTTGAAGGGCCGCTATTTTGAACACTTTCATCTGATTATTCTGGTTAACGAACTCATCAAGATATTTCAACAGTTAATGTTTGTGCCAAGTTTCGTCTCAATCCGCTGAAAATTAGGGTGGTCATGGCATTCTCAAATAGCGTTATATATATATATATATATATATATATATATATATATATATATATATATATATATGTATGTACAGATAGATAGATAAATAGACACAGATGTAGAGAGAGAAAAAGTGTTTTGCTCCCTTCCCCTTTCTCGCACCTGTTCAGCTTCAGAGGTAAACCGGGCCTATTTGCAAAACGTACTAACCAGCCTAACCTAAACGCAAGCCTGTTATTTGTTAAGGTAGAAACATGGTCGAGAGGTTTAAGGCATGTAGATATTGTAATTTTAGTAACCGTGAGTATGGGTTCGAACCTCTCTACTTCCATATTTTTTTTACTTTTTGCAGCCACGTTGGAACGGCTGATACCGAATTGATTCCGAAATGGACGATTTGATTCCCATTAGCTGACAGTGGATTTACCCCTAGCGTACGAGTTGATTCCCATCTGGTGAGTGCATATTTACGCTTAGCGTACTAGTTGATTCCCATACCGCGCAATTCCGATTTCGCATACCGTACCGATTCACGTGTGCCAACCACATCTTGGCTGTTTGTAAAGTTGTAGTTAAGCAAACTATCCTAAATAATTCCAACTTTCAACTTTTGATTAACTCATTTCACAGATGCAAGTTGCAATAGAAATTTGAGAAATTTTATACAGTTTATAAAACTACAAAAAGAGAAGAAATTTACTTTTGACTCAACATTTCTGCTACTTGGAGGATGCTGGAGTAAATATGTCAACTAGGGGTGTTTGGAATTGAGATTCCGAGATTCCGAAAATTCCGGAATTCCGAAATTCCGAAATTTAGTATCGTGTTCTTGATTCCGGAATTCCGATCTTCCGAAATTTCAGATCTTGTTTCGAGATTCCGGAATTCCGAACTTCCGATATTTGCGATGAAGTTCCGGAATTCCGATTTTCCGAAATCAAATCTGTGAGAGGCTTTATATTTTAGTATAGATATTATGGGAAATACCAACTGAAAATGTTCGTTATGTAACAACAGTAGTGCCAATATTTAAAAGGCCATTGTTGACTGGAGCGATTTCCGACATTTGAGTTGTTTCGGCCATACTTTGAATATTAGAGTAAGCAAAGCCCTTGGGCTACAGGGACCTTCGGAAACAGACAAATTATGAGTCAAAGCAGGAAAACGAGACATGCGCTGCAAGAAGAGTAAGATGCATTAGGCCTTGTGCGTAAAATACTTCCGTCATGCACGCCAACAATATGATTGTTTACTTTCCTTTTGATGCTGGTAGTTGTAACACGCGAAGAAGAAATAGCAAAAGTTCTGTCTCAAACAATATATAAAAATCTTATCCTTCAGAACGAAGAAACAGAATTATTAACTATGATTATTAATTAGAATTATTAACTATTATCGTCCTTACAAATGCTCTGTGACAGTATGTCAGCAGAAACATATGTTACAGCGTCGGACATATGGCCATCATATGAACAAATTTCAAAAGATTTTCAAGTCGAAGAATCTCAACTGATAGACGATATATCATAACAAGATGAAGCAAGTACGCAGGAAACACATCTTTCATTCTATGACTTTTTGACTGAAGAGGGAGATAGTGAACAGATCTTAGAAGCAGCCTCAAAGAAGATGAAAGAAGCATGAAAATGAAAATTTTGTCTCTTCTGAAATCGCGATTCGAGAAGGAAGAAAGAAGCAGAATTCTGTAGAAAATTTGTGCTTTCTTAGATCTCAGGTTTAAAGAAGATAATTTGGGTAAAAATATTGAGATAACAAAAGGTAGAGTACTGTATAAGTTGAGACTTATTCCAGCAGGAAATCCTGGAAAAGATAATCGAGGGAATGTTGGCACTAAAAGATTAGACAGTTGCCTAAAACGAAGGACATTTGGTGACAGGATAAAGAAGGCATTCACATAGAACAATTGAACCTGTACCTAAGCCTTAGGGATGCAGATTGGGAGGAAGAGCCACTACTTTGGTGGAATAATCATTCCCACCATCTTTCAAGATTAACAAAATTAGACACAAATAATCTTACCGATGAGCATGCTGGGCAGTTAATATTTCTGTCCATGACCAAAGCTATTGTCCCAAAAACATTTTAAAATACTATTGAATATAAGCTAAATTTTCTCATTGTTTCACATCTCTGGCTTAGTTAACAGGGGATTCATAAATCAACACGAAGTACAGAGTCCAACATAATTATTCTAGCATAAACATGTTTACTAGATTTATCATTTCTATAGGTATGCAAAGAAAGTAGACAAAATTACAACTGCTACAAAATAAATTTGAGTCTTCTACTAAATATATAAACTCATGAAAAGCATCGGATACATATTTCCACTACCAGAAAGGATGAAAATAGTTTGTTTACATCTGGATATCAGCATTCAACAGAGAACAGCTAGTAATTAGTTATGTTCCCGTTTCTATGGATTACTACGATAATTTTTTAACATGACTGTACTTTTTTGTGCTGGCTGCAGAGTTCATATTTCTCCACTCTGAAGAAGTTCTTTCAGATGGTCCTTACTTCTAATGTGAGGTTTCCTAACACGATCTTCGAGCTCGTTCCAGATATTCTCTGTAGAATTTAAATCTGGTGATTTGGTCGGTATCTTCAAAGTGTGAGGAGTCTTATACACCATCCAAAGCCTCATAATTTCCGCAGTATACTTTGGATCATTGTCGTGATGGAAGTAATAACCATTTTTCAGTTCTAGCTTCTGTGCATTCCTCTTAAGATTGTTTTCAAGAATTCTCTTGAATTCAAACTTTTCCATGATTCCATCTATAAGCACCAGTTCCCCAACGCCTGATGAAGACATACATCCCCATACCATCACACTGTTGCCTCCATGTTTCACTGTAGCTACCATGTTCTTAGCTGTATTTGATAGCCTTCACACTGTAACACGTCCATCACCATTGTATAAGCAGAATTTGTTTTTATCCGACCAGAGAACGTGATCCCAGAATTCTGTTGGCTTCCCCTATACAGGTTAACAAATTTTAGACTCTTTTTCTGATTCACACAATTGACATACGGTTTCCTCGTAGGAAAACTGGCATTGTAACCGGCACTGTGTAAAACCAGTCTAACTGTTCCTGTGTGCATCACAGTGCCAGAATATTGTTCAAGGCTTCCTCTAATCTCAGATGCCGGATTCTGCTTGTTTGGCTCCTGTCTCTAGTAGTAAGTTTAGAAGGAGCGGCGTATCTCGGCTTATTCACAACACTATTAGTCTGTTTGAAGTGCTGAATGATGGAGAACACCATGATTTTGCTTCTGTTGACTGTACTATCAATTTCGGAGAGGGGTTTGTGTTGCTTGTACAGATTAATTACAACATTTCTCTCTTCGACTGTTGTCTCCTTACCTTTACACCCCATGCCACTTGTGAATGCTTAGCTTTACACTACAATTGCGAGCTGCTGTTGCGAGGCACAGTATGAAATCAACGACTGTGTGGTGGGGGCATAAAACATGCATCCAGTCACCTGTCTACTCGTTTGGAGACGTTATGTCGTCCTATAAGTGAGACCGCAGGAGAAATATAGTAGACTCTATATATTGTGTGCTAAATACATGCATTATGATATTTTAAATATAGTTTCGGAGACACATAATGGTAACGTTTACATGTTTACAAATTCAACACTACTAAGCAAATATGATGTATGTTGTTTATAATTCATACAATGTAAATAAAGTATTAATTATATTATTCCAATACTTCTGTCGGTCTCTGTATCTGCTTTTTCTTATTTTCAAAGGTACGGTAAATTTAAGCTATTGAGAAGGGCATAGTTACCAGTGTCATTATCACTGCATAGATGTATCTGTATATTATTCAAATAACATTCGCTTTGATTTCATAATGTTAATACATTATTTCAATATAATATTTCAATTAATATATTTCTTAAGTTTCATAATATTTCGTATTTAAAATGTTTGTACAGCATAACATTTTCTTAGTTTTCTAGTGTTACGTATTAAATATGCGTAATATATATTGTTAGTATGTTATTTGTATAAGATTTCCTTATGTTTGATCATGATAAGTACTTTTTATTTTAATTTGTAGTTAATATACATTTCCATTCTGCCTTTTACATATGTCCTAGTAAAACTAACCAGACTGAAAACGCTATGAAAGGATAAAAGAATTTTCAAAAGTAACATTTTGTAGTAGAAATAATTTACAGATACAATCAGGTTTAATGGCATCCATCAAATATATAGGATATTATTTCTAATTTTTAAAACATTTATTCTTTTGAAAATTTTCGCGAACATAACTATCCTCTCACGAGTCGGGATCGAAGAACTGATTTTATACATCAGAGTGCGACGAAATAAAGGTTGTTGTATTAAAATGTTGTATAATGATAGTATTGGATTTGAGGTAATGTGTATTTTTTTAATTTTTGTAAATTAATTGTAATAATGTATATTCTAATCTATGAAAATTTATATAAAATTTATATTGCATTAACCAACATCTTTAAACATAATAAGGTATTTTTTGGTTGTTTATTTTATTGATCTTATGAACAGGTAGCCTAACTTATAAGAGTAAGAATCCACTATTATATAATGCTCTGACAGAAAAAATTACGGTAGAAACTAAAATTATAGGTTTAATTTAAATTAAAGAAATTTGAGAGGATTAACATTCTATTGATATGGCATTTCATTATTACTTTATGTTGAAAGCTAGATTGATTGTATATTTTTCCACTGCTTTTACAAATATTAAATACAGTTATGACAAATATATATTACATTGCATTTCCAATCTTCCGTAGTTCAGATCTATCATATTTTTATTTCTTCTTTATATTAACGCAAAATACATTTGACAAAAAGGAAAGTTTTCATTTTGTGTATTAAAAAAGGTATCATGGTATAATTGAATTAATTTTTGTGCCATGCTATCTACAAAAATTACATAATTATGGTATGGCATTATGCAAAACCTACGTTATGAAAAACTATTTGCTATCAGCTAGTTACCGGACCGACAACGTATGTGAGCTCCGAACCACATGTTTTCGTTGAAAAGTTGTTTTCCTAATACAAGAAAATAAAAACTAAGAAAACTATGAGGGAGAAGAGCTAGATGCTTTGTCTTATAAAAATGGATGTACGTTTGTTCCAGCATAATTCTGGAACACCTGAAGCAATTTCAACCAAACTTGGTACACATATGGCTAAACTAACTAACTCTATGGCCTATGGAACCCGGAGGTTCAATGCCGTGTTCACAAAAGCTCTCCACTGACTTCTATCCTTAGCTAACTGCATCCAGTTTCTACTTTGTATTCCAATCTCTGCGAGATCCATCTTAATATTGTCCTCCCATCTGCGCCTAGGTCTTCCTAATGGTCGTTTTCCGATTGGTCTTCCTGTCAAGACTTTGAAAGCGTTTCTACTTTCTTCCATTCTAGCTACATGACACGCCCACCTAAGCCTCCTAGACTTGACGACCCTAACAATGTTGGGTAAACCATATAAATTATGTAGTTCCTCGTTATGAAGTTTCCGCCATTCCCCATTCCCATTCCTCTTGGGTCCGAATATTCGTCTCACGATATTGTTCTCAAATACTTTCAGTCTATGTTCTTCCCTCAGTGTAAGTGACCATGTTTCGCAACCATACAGAACAACAGGGATGATTATCGATTTATATATTTTAAGCTTCAAATTCCTCCACAGAATTGGCGAGGATTACAGATTTTGCGCCGAATAGTAACACGAATTCCCTGCTTTTAGTCGACATTTAATGTCTTCGTGAATATGATTTTCCTCCGTTAATATTGATCCTAGATATTTGAAACTATCCACTTTATCAAAAGTATTATTTAATATTTTAACGCATCCACAATTTTCCATATTACGGTCCCGACACACTTCCATGTATTTCGTTTTCTCTGCATTTACTTCTAAATCCATGTCCCTGTAAGCGTTTAATAAGATCTCTGCATTTCTTTCTATTCTCTTATCATCCTCTATTAAATTTACATCATCAGCATAAGCCATAACCTGGTGAATACCGTTCAACTGTAGGCCCTGGTTGCTATCTTTGATTTTCCTTATAGCGTATTCCAGAGCAAAGTTAAATAATAATGGCGACAACGCATCTCCTTGTTTCAGGCCATTTTCGACGTGAAAGCTCGTGGACAAAAATTTTCCTACCCGGACTTTACTTTGTGATTCATTTAAACATATCTTAATTAATCTAATTAGCTTTCTCGGTATTCCAAGTTCTGTAAGAACGTTGTATAATATTTCTCTCCTAACCGAGTCGTATGCCTTTCTAAAATCTAAAATCTCTTCGTGCGCAGAACGAGCATTTCAGCTACGTATCCATAACCTGGCTTCTAAACATTAAGGAGTACGAGGGTGAATATCGGCTCAAGTGTGCAAGTAAATATATAGGTAATGAATACGAAACTCGCAATCTATGGCTTCACCCTGTTTCTAAGTTTTTCATTTTCTATATGTCATTTTGAAGCCACGCAGGGAAGAAACTGGTCGATACTCTATCCGTATTGCACTAGTGACCCAGCTAGCAACGATGAATAAATGTTAGAGCCTGCCCTTAGATAGAACATTAGAACAAGACAAGAACAAGTAAATGAAGTCTTTACACTTTGTTCAATGAGTCCTTCTGCTCAGCTCTTTTCGTTCTGTAGAAAGACGGAGTATTGCCGCCACTAACAATAAGTAAAAAAGAGTAAGTTTCATCATTACATTCTCTGAGTGTTGATGTCTATCTCATAATCATGTTACTTTAAGATTTCAGATGCTGACATTTCAGCATTCCGAGATTCCAATATGCTGGATCGATGTACCGTTATTGGGAATTTCGAATTTCAAAGATTCAGCAGTGCTGAACCGAAGTCCTCATATTCTGGAATTCATAAATTTCTAGCTGAAGTTTCGAGATTCCGGAATTCCGAGTTTTATAAATTCCGAAATTTCTGACTAAAGTTCCGGAATTCCGAAATTTCTGACTAAAGTTCCGGAATACCGAGATTCCTGAATTCCGATATTTCGAGGTGAACTTTCGGAATTCCGAAATTCCGGAATTTAGAGATGATCTTCCTGCATTCCGAAATTCCGAGATTACGGAATTCCGAGATTCCGAAATTACAGAATTCCGAGATTCCGAAATTACGGAATTCCGAGATTCCGAAATTACGGAATTCCGAGATTCCGAAATTACGGAATTCCGAGATTTCGGAATTCCGGAATAACTAAATTTTTAATTCCGATTCCGGAATTAAGATTTTCATTCCGAAGTATTCCGGAATTCCGGAATCCGGAACACCCCTAATGTCAACTTCATTTGCATCACTAAGCACACCACTAAAATATTTTCAACTCAGTCATTTACTAAACACTAAACACCTATTAAGAAACACTCGTTCATATGCATTACACATTTTTATTAATTCTTTATTGTTACTCTCATAATTTACGTGCTAAGTTGCAACTGTCAAGCATAAGTAATGGAATTATGTACATGGAAGAAGCAGATTTTCCGAAGATATTCATAACGGGTAATGGTAGACTCTGTTAGTTTAATCATTTGTTCTTCTATATAGTTCTGTTTGTCCCGAATTTTTTTGGGAGTGGTCTCCTTCTCGCTCCTCATTTTAACATAAGTTTCAGTTTGAACACCCTTCAATGTTTCTATCAGGTGGAAAATGTTTGGATGGTGAGAGTAAAATTGAGTGTTCAGGTAAAATTGAGTGTGTGTAGAGTGGAATGCTTCACAACAGTTAGCAGTATGTTCGGAACTACTATTAAAGTCGGCCCACATTATGGGTGGGAAGTCGCTGTTTGCAAGAATATAAGTCTCAAGTAAATAATCGTAACAATCATCCAGATTTTCATGTGTAGGTTTGCGGGACATTAGATCTTCTACGATGCAGTCTTCAATTTGATCTGGTGGGAGAAGAGGCAGTAAAAACGAGGTTTTGAGAAGTGCTCCTAGTTCAGAGTCTTTTGATTTAAAATCATTTGGCAGTCCCAAGGATTGAATTTTTCTCCACCATAACTGACCGAGATGGAAGCTGCAGCCCTTTATAGATGTTGGGCCAAACGTAAGCAATTGCTTGGTGGATTGTGGTCTCAAAGTTAACTATATAATGTCTGGATTGGTGATATTTTTAATTAAGCACAAAGCTTCCTTGTATTTCTCAGATTTTTTGTTTCGAAGCTCACACAAATTTTCTTCCGCCTTCCTTTTGATTGAATTACTAAGTCTTTGCCGGTTTAATGTACCAGAGTTATCTTTTTCATGATTATGATATAATTGAGAGCAAACAACTCAATTTAAAGATTACAAAACACTTACATGTTCTTCTCGTACATTTATATCTTTCAACCTTATCGACGAGACACTTACGGAAACAAAATTTGTAATCATCTATCACCAACAGTTACTTGGCCTTTTCACTTGGCATCACTCCAAACTTCATCGATGGCACACAATGAACTGGTTTCTCGCAAGTGAGTACCGATAGCTGCAGGAACTGTGTGAAAGCAGCCCGTTAATCAACACGGACAGTGAGCGTTCGTAGTGTTGGGAATCAACTCGGATGTAATCGTTAGACAAACTTTTCGAATGCGGGAATCAATTCGTACACTACCAAAAACCCAAGGGACGCAAAACGGCAGCAACGGTTGGAACGTTCAATTTTTATTTTTTTAGTAATTGCAAATGGCGTTTCCATTCAAAATAAGATTAATTTCGATGGCATTTGTTCGCATATTCTTCTCTTTCGAAATGAAGACAAGAATAAAAGCAATATACAAAGACAAAAAGTATTATCAGTACTAAACATTACCAATAATAATTGCTACGAAAGACTAAATACGACCTCCATGTCTCATGAGCTGTATGTATTATTAACAATTTTTTTTAAAAATGTCCTTGCCGGGGATCCGAACTGGCGTCCTTTGCATTTGTGAGCCAGCACCTTAACCACTACACCAACATCATGGCGCGGTAAACGTTTAGTTGTCAGGATATTTGTTGTATTTGTGTTTTATGTTCCCATTCGACAATTTTTACTCTTTTTTTCGTTCAGAAGCTGTTTCTGGCATTCTCTTTGGGTGTCATCCTTTATTTACAGTATGTACTATTCGTATTCACAACTTTTGCAATGTCTTATTCAGATTAGACTTTTCTTTTTGCTCTCAGTAAACATTTGATTTATTTATTTCTCATACTCTCCGCGGATGGAGCGCAGGAATGCCAGACTCGAAAAATAGGTGTACGTTTGCGTTTCTGACAGATAATACTCTAATCGGATTCGAGTTAGTTAATTATTTAAGTTTAGGATTCCCTTTCTGCATCAAGGTTATATGAGAGGCAGACTCAAAGATTATGTTCAAATTCAAACACAGTAATCGTCCAAATTTTGTAGGCTCTATAGTGATCAATGTTAAAATCGGAAATGACACATTTCTACCACTTCCAGTTGTCGAATCACCTCCATTAAGGAACTCCCTCGAGAGGAACTCCCTGAATTTAAAAAATCGCATTCGTCCAAAGTTTTCGTGTGAATTAACGGCCGCTCGTATGTATGTACTAATATCGAAAAGTTCCACTACGCGATTCCAATTAATACCTCATATACCACCGCCACTGACACACACTAGCATATGTACTCACGAAAGTACACTTGGTAGTATCCACACACTTACACCGGAAACTAGAAAAACACACACACATACACACAGAGAGAAAATCTTGTTGTACCTTTGTATTGAATACATCATTACTCACAAAATCAATTAAAAAAGAAAAAAAAGCTGTAAATGAAACTTTCAAAGATTTGTACCACTGCTGCATGTAACACATGAAATTGTTCCATAATGATTGATTCGTAATATGATGTATATGGGTTTCCTAATGGTAGTATAACAAAATGCCTTAAAATTGATAAGAAAATAAAAATTGAAATTTATTTCTCAAATTTTCTAAAGTCGAAGTCGGTGTACATTATGGGAACAGTCTACTTTAACAATATATGAAATTAAATATTTATATACTTCACGTTTTCTAGTGTGTGCAAGAATGCTTCGAATATTATTTGGTGTCATAATCATTAGCAGATGTATAAATTTATTTATTCAGAAATAGTAAAATTATAGTAAGTATATTTCACTTATGAGAAATAAATTATATAATTTTTTTCTCCCTAGACTGTCTTCCAAAACGGGGCTGCAGTTGCTAAGTGATAGACCGTTCATCTCCAATACTCGTGGTCCTAGATTATATACCAGCCTTGTGATAAAAATCGCCGTGTGCGTAGGGATTCTCATGGTTCTATAGGTGCCTTCTACTTCCTTCTTTGCACAATTTCAGTGATTTGCGATCATTACCACCTGATCTAGCCTTCCGGCATAATAATGACAATCAAAACGTAAAGATTAGAACACCATTTCATTTCATTACGTTTGTAAATGTTCATATTTTAGATTTCCTTCTTTTTGTTTCGGTGAGTGGTAATACGACTATGGTTGTTTAGAAAGTCATAAAGGTGATACATATGTTATATCTTATTTTCTTGTCTCAAAACTCTCTCTGGAGTTCTGTACCCCAACAAATAAATTTCAGAAGCTTTTAAAAACTAAAATTATTAACCAGTTACGTATATTTTATGGTGCTTTCTTTAATTACTTAGAAAAATATCAATAAATTAAGAATGTTTATCTTTCCAGGAATAATACTGCACTGATATAAGAAATGTAATGTTTTCGTTAATGTCCTGTTTAAATTAACAGAATAGCATAGATTCCTAAACAACCAGTCCTTCATACAGGTAAGTAGTGGTTACATAGTATGAAAAGCAATGTAAAAATATTTTGGTCCGTATGCCAACAAAGCGCTTATAAATATGAAAAGTAGTTATAAATATAGTTAAAGAATATATAGTTTATTTCTTATTTGTTTATCGACTTTTTTTACAAATTTGAATCATTATCAGTATAGTGTGTTAAAGCTATTTTGCTTCCCCCGTAATATAGAATACTTCGTATGAATTACATTTTTCCTACAGAGTACTACTCTGCATATCTTGTGTATATGTATTTACTTTGTTATTTCAGGTTATATCAGTAATTATATATACACTAAGCTTCCATTGTTTATTATGTCAACTTCATAAATATTTGATTTAGAAAGGGGTCATTTTCTTGAGAATTACCATAGTATAGCAGGCGAATACCTTTCTTTTCTAAAAGGAAATAATAGACAATGAGCTAATTGAGTTAATTGTGTTATGAAATATAAGTTATCTTTCAACTAATGTAAGCTTTTGGAGTAGTCGAACTCGGGTTAGAGCACTTACATTCAGAAGTCAACTTCACTCATAATTATTACGGTTAACAAGACACTTTTATTTCGAAAGAGACGCAATTAAATGATATAGTAGTACGGAGCAAAGTATAACTAGCTGAGTCGCCAAAAAAATCATGGCGTTTTAGCCACTTACCCAGTAACGTGGTGCCGTGTAACCGGAGTCATATACTTTTACAATGTGTATATACATTGGTGCTCTCCTTTGAAAAATTGTAAAGAAGACTGGCCCACCCTTTAAATCGTGGAAATTGGTGAATTCAAAATTTCGTATGGTACTAATACCCAAAAATTGTATAATTTGGGGTGGGTCATCTCGTTTTCTTTCATAAGTAAAACTGACAAAAAATTAGTATGATCGCTTGTGTGACGTGATGTATGTTATTCAATATATTTATTCCCTTTTGTGAGATATTATTACCTTATAAGATTATACGGTTTATACTGTGGGTCATTCCCCCCTGAAAAGCATTTGTACACTCATGTTCAAAATTGTTGCCTATTGTATATAATGACAACCTCCTCAGTTCGTTTCTAAAATTCGTGGATGTTAAGGTGAACTGAAGAAGTTACCTTCCACTCACCATCTGAAATGAGTGGGAACGTTTTCGACAAATAAGCGAGAGGTAATCTTACGATACATAATCTTAAGGGGATTCTAGTAATGAATCCGTCTAATATACGTGACGTAATTAACTTATAATGTTCGTCAGTTTAACGAAGTATTTGTGTGACTTAAGGCTAGTCACATCTGTTCTCCTCTGCTCTGATCTGAACTACTCGTCTGATCTCATCGACTCCTCTGATCTGCTCTCGGGACCTGTCGTCCCTCTGTTTTTGTTCGATTTTCTCTTCCTCGGAATTCGCCGCTGCTGCACGACGTCAGAGGCGTGTGTGCTCTTTCCTCCAGGAAACGAGGTTGTTTCCTCATTGTGATCAACAACTGGCAATCCTTGGAATGCTTCGTCTCACGATTCTTGGCAATTCTAACATACCCGTGAAAGTGTCTGTTGTAGACAATTATTTTACAAATGCACTGACAATAAATTCTATTAATTGTTCTCAATTAGACATTTGTGAGATTCTATTCCTGAATTCTCAGACAAGAAACAATTTGCTAAAATGATGTTCTGAATAAGTGGTTACATAAGATTATGAAATTACTGACTGTTGCATTTATGTAATTTCTTGTGCTGATACTAATTATTTCCGTATTCTTTTATTCTTCTCCAAACCTTAACCAAAATTAAAAGTCTTTAATAAATATGAACTTTATAAAATATGCTTAAAAATAAAAAAAAATATGGGCTCTGCCACGTGCCCCCCATCGAAACCTTGTTGCTCTGCTAACAAATTAGATCTCACAGGAGATCGTTGCAAGTTGAAACACCCTGTATATATAAAACATGAAAATATAAAATATATAAAACTGTACAAACATAATTTAAACGAAAGAAATGAAATATATGTATATATAATAGCATAACTTAAATATTCGTGATTAATATTACTATCTCCAAAAACCGTAATTTTCTATCAAAACAATTAATTTTTAATCATTGATCATGCGTTATAGAGGCCACAATCTCTCTAATCTTTCTTCTGTCTCCTGTAAATGTGCCTCCGCCATTTAGAGCGTTACTTAGTTTAAATTTTGCGAATTTTGCGTTTGGATATATGTAGTCCCATTAACTTGATTTGGCACTACCGGTACATACTGTACTTGCTGATATTATTGCCCTTGACCATTACAACATGACTGCCAATGATTCCTATCACCATAACAATTTCTTCTCTCTTGCCAAAAATTTTGTCTACGACCTCCGCTATTACCACGTCAATTACAACCTCTATTTCTTCTCCTATTTCCATAATTGCAATTTCCTCTATTACGATTAGAATTATCATAATTTCTATTCCAATTTCTACTATTATTGTTTCTATACTGGCTACGAACTCCTAAAATTTATATTTCCTATATTATTATTATTTCTCTGCTCTTTAGATGAATTTCTTTGTCTTTCTTCTCTTTCATACTGTCCTTGAAACTTGGTAGCTAAAATTAACTGTAACTGTTCTATCTTCTTTTCTAAGTGTCCTAATTGTTTTACGCTCTGTGGTTCCTGCTTTACTTTAACATCATCTCTGGTTCTAATTTCCTTCTTCAAAATTAGTTTATCTACCTCCAATTCACTATCCTGTTCTTCTACTTTTTCGCGCATCTTCTATAGTAAATCTTTAATTGTAACTTTGCCTGTCTCTCTTTTCACAAGCTTGTCGACTTTACGCTTATTCTTCTCTAATTTGTGAAGATCCTCAACAAACTTATCTATAGTTGAGTAAGATACTGTGTCAACGTTTTCCATATAGTATGGCTGAAGGCCTCCTACAATTATTCCTATCTTCTTTTTATCTGTCATATTAGCATCCAACCGTTCGAATAGTACTAACATATCGTACACATAATTAATTATTGGTTCATCTTCCTGATGTGACCTCTCTCTAATTTTCTCCTCAATATCCATAGTAACATTCCTTCTCGTGAATTCTTCTATGATACTATCCTGGAGTTCCTTATATCCTAGTTCAGTAATATTTCTACGCTTTAAAAATAATTTTATCCATTGCCTACCGGTACCTTTAAATACACTTGGTAACAGTTCTTTTCTTTTCGCTTCACTAACACCCGCCATTTGGCAAGCATCATCTAACTCATCAAAGAAACCAACGAGTTCATTATCTGTTTTTAGGTCAAACTTAGGTAGTTTGTTTACATCCGAATAAAACATAACGTTCGTCGTCATCTTGTCTTCACTTGTTTTATTAAAATTACTAAAATTATGGTTTTCGCCTATTACACTGCTATGGTATTCGCTTATTTCTACTGGAAAAATTGATTCGAAATCTTCCGAAAATGATTTCTCAACAGGACTCGATGGGAAATTTTCTACAGGTCCAACTTTAAAACTAGGTTTTCTACTTTCTTGATTAAATACTTTTACTTGCTTCTTCTTGCCTTGAGTTGCAATATTAAACAAGATATCAAAACCAACCTGCACACCTCTAACCGCTTTTTATGCTCTAGTACGGAACAGCGTCGTCACTCATTTATTTAAAAATTTATGAACATTATTCTTATTATTATACTAACTAAACTTGCTTACTACTTTCGAGCATTACTTAAAACAGTGAGGGTGGGTGGGTGGTAATTATACTTTATGTGCATTTAACTAAACTTAAACTAAAATCTTGCATGGCAATGATTAATTATGTGGAAAGGTAACTGCAATCTTAACGAACCAGCAATCTCAAACCATATCAATGGATTAACTAATAGAAACTAGAATGAAACCGACAGCATACTCCACCATGACATTAGTGGGCTAATAGAACCTAGAATCGGACCCAGAGCATACTCCACCATGACAACCTCCTCAGTTTGTTTCTAAAATCCGGGGATGTTAAGGTGAACTGAAGAAGTTACCTTCCACTCACCATCTGAAATGAGTGGGAACGTTTTCGACTAATAAGCGAGAGGTAATCTAACGATACATAATCTTAAGGCGATTCTAGTAATGAAATCACAACTCAGAAATACGGTAATGAATGATGTTTGTATTTTCATATTAAAATTGTGCATGTGTAAAATGTCGTGTATTCAAATACGGGTACTTAGACGTTTTGCCAGATCACGCATCACATACCAAGCATTGAGCTGTTGATTAATGAATTCAAAGCGACACATGCCTCTGGGATTCTGGTCTGCTCGTCCCCCTGTGGTAGTCCTCAATGGTCTCTATCCTAGACTGGTTGAAGGCTGAGAGATATCGCTGTTGTTGATATCTCCACGCTGTAGGTTGACGGTTCGAATCTCGCCCGGGAAGAACTAAGCCATATACATCTCTGTTTATACTATAGGTGAACTTTACGTCTAATATGCGTGACGTAATTAACTTATAATGTTCGTCAGTTTAACGAAGTATTCGTGTGACTTAAGGCTAGTCACATCTGTTCTTCTCTGCTCTGATCTGAACTACTCGTCTGATCTCATCGACTCCTCTGATCTGCTCTCAAGACCTGTCGTCCCTCAGTTTTTGTTCGATTTTCTCTTCCTCGGAATTCGCCGCTGCTGCACGACGTCAGACTCGTGTGTGCTCTTTTCTCCAGGAAACGAGGTTGTTTCCATATTGTGATCATCAACTGACAATCCTTGGAATGCTTCGTCTCACGATTCTTGGCAATTCTAACATACCCGGGAAAGTGTCTGTTGTAGACAATTATTTTACAAATGCACTGACAATGAATTCTATTAATTGTTCTCAATTAAACATTTGTGAGATTCTATTCCTGAATTCTCAGACAAGAAACAATTTGCTAAAATGATGTTCTGAATAAGTGGTTACATAAGATTATGAAATTACTGACTGTTGCATATATGTAATTTCTTGTGTTGATACTAATTATTTCCGTATTCTTTTATTCTTCTCCAAACCTTAACCAAAATTAAAAATCTTTAATAAAAATGAACTTTATAAAATATGCCTAAAATGACCATAAAATATGGGCTCTGCCACAATAAATATGTTTTTCTTGGAATATAATTTGATAACGAATTTGCCAGGTATTTCTTATAATGTTAGTATGTGTATAATCCGCAAAGACATGTATGTGATAAATTTCACGTGAAAAGAGCAATAAATAAGAAGAATAAAACAAAAATAAAACTTTCTTGTCCATTTAGCTATATTTTGTTTTAGTCGTTCTAATTATTGTATTTAGAATATTCTTTTCCTATGAAATTTACCACAAATATATATTTTCCGATTATACACATAGTATCAGTATTCAAAGTGTCCTGCATTATCATTATCAAATTATATTCTTACAAAAAGACAGTTATAGATATACGACAATCATTTTGGACATGAGTGGTGTAGATTGACGACAATCATTGGTGCACCTCTTTGAAAATTTGGGAGGTGATTACTAGCCCGACCCTTTAATTTTGGAAATTACTCAATTTAAATATTTGCTATATTGGTACAGGATCCTAATAAATAAAAGTATAAATTTCTGTAGACCATCTGATTCTCTTTCAAGGATAACAATTGTAAAAAAATTAAATTTCGGACTTTATTAACCCAAGCTATTCTTTTTGATGAGTTCTTATTACCTTATATGATTATATGAGTTTTTACTATCAAATAACTACCACAGGTAAAATCAAATAAATACCAAGTTTTCAGGCTTTATAACTATAGTATTGAGATATATAGTACCCCAAAGATGAGGAAACGGTATAAGACTAGGTTACAAATATTATATCAGCGGCATGACATTTTATTTTTCTAGAAATGTCGCCTTTAAAAGAAATCGTTCTTGTCTCGTTTACAGAGACGTAAATCATTTCTTGTTTTGTTTTCAAATCTGTAAAGCATTTCTTGTTTTTTGGTAAATTGATTACACTTGATAACCTGACAAAATAATTTACACTAGGAGCATTTACACTAGGAGCATCATAATCTTACTTATACTAGAAGCATCAAAGGGGTCATTTTGACCCCTACTTAAAAATACAGTCATTAAACTGTACTAACCTTCACTTTTTTATACTTTTGGTTTTATTCTTGGGCTTTATTATTTTTAAATTGAAATTTCATTACTTTTTTCTTTATTTTACATTTGTTATTATTCTTAGTGAAGAATTTTAATATTATAAGTTTCGTAATTTGTAAAGTTACTTAAAATGAAGTTATATAATATAGCAAATATAATTAACACTACTTATTGTTACAGTAAAATTTCTTAGTTTCTCTTTAAACATCATAAACAACAGGAATTAAAATAAAATGTAATAAAAATGAATTAGAACATGAACGGCTTTAGAAGAAGGTATGTTTTATAATGTTCACATCTGCATACCTACCCATCACATTTTGAACAAACAACGTACTTTTTGGTGATCATTGTACAGGATCCACAGACGTGCCTATTACAGTGGAAACATTGATCTTGTGTCTTGTTTCCATTGCACTCAGCCATTTGATATCTCTTCCGCTTGGTTGTTTGAAGCAATCCTCCTTTAGTGACTTAACTTATGAACACAGTTCCTCTCCTAATGCTAAAATAAATTGATGGCGAGTGATCTTTCTCCTCGTTACCAGCTTGTAGAGGACGAAAGCATTTATAGCTGCCAAATCAAGGATGTTATAGAGAATAGTTCTGGCCATCTTCTACTCGCAGCTTTCACGGAGTATTTTCGTGCTATGTGATTGATTACATCAACTCCAACCTTTTGCTTATTGTAAAATAAAATTGTTTCAGGCTTTTTGTTCTTATTGCTGATATCGATATCAACATAAGAGTGAAAGCTACTCAAAAGAAGGACATTTTTGTTCTTCTTACAATGATATGCCGTGAGCGTGATATCATCTTCAGTCTTCAGTACAGTTGTACTGTATAGGTCCTTTCCCTCTACTTTTTTTTTTACTGAATCTGGAACTTCTGTTGTTACGGATAGTTCCTACCAAACTGATATTATTTTTCTTGAGATCACGAGCGAGGCGTAGGGATGCGAAAAAGTTGTCACATGTGACATTCAATCCGGACTCTGAGAAAGGTCTCACAAGCTTCTGTACAACAAATTCACCAAGCTGTGTGTTTGCTGGTTTTTTCATCATACTTCCCTAAATATGGGAAGCCATGTAATATGTATTTGTGTTCCACTAGTATCCAGAATTTTACGCCATATTTGTCTGGTTTGTTGCCCATGAACTGTATGAATTTGCACCTCGTCTTCATTGGAAACAGTTGTTCATCAACCGTGCAATAAGGTTCTGGATTGTAGCACTTTTGAGAGTTTTCAATAAATGCTTTCCAAACAGTGGAAATCATAGAAAACTTGTCAGATTGATACTTTTCCATCCTAGTACTTTTTATATCGAATCTTAGAAACCGCATAATTTCTCTAAATCTTCTTATTGACATTGTATCACTGAAAACTCGTGGTCCCCATTTCCTTGACCAAAGGCTCTTTCATTATGCTAATCCCCTAAACCCGCTTCCTAAAGCACCGCGAAGATATAACAACCCTATGAAGTGAAGCTGACTCTTCAAGTGAAACTGACCAAGCTGGATCGTTCAAACCTCTTTGAGCTTCGATTTCCGTACACTTCTTTATATGTCGCATAACACATTCATCTATTGTAAGTCTGAAAGAACTAGAAACTGTGTCGGCTACATGCCGAATAGCATATGTGGTTGCAGCTGGAGTTTTACGTAACACGTTATGATGTTTAGCCCTTCCGCGAACACTTGCACAGGTTTGTTCGACCCAAACTGTCTGATCTCTGCATAATTCAAAATTTTCAGCATCAGTCTCATCTCCCATGCTTCCATTGTCACTAAATTCTTCATAACTTGCAGAAACACTTTCACCATCTGACAGTTCATCAATGCTGATATGGCCAATGTATTCATAGTCACTTCTATCACTATAGTCATCACCAGAGTCGATTCCATCAATAGCCTGTAGTTCTTGTATCATTTCTTGCGACGAAAGTTTTTCTCAGCGCTCATTATGCATAACACTAACAACAACCACTTAGAACATAAATATATTGATTTATATCAGTCACAAAATTAATACTATTTAGTATGTTTGAAATATTTGAGTATCCAAATGTTTGCAATTGTCAAAAATTCGCGTTGTAGGCATGAGGGTCAAAATGACCCCTGTGAGGCTTCTAGGTAAAATGTAAAAAATGTGCTATATATAAATATTCTTCAGCGTTAAAATGTGATTAAGTTAGAGTATTGGTAGAGTGATAAAAAATCATGACATCTAGTGACCACAATTTCATTACTTTAGAAATTATAACAAATTAATCATCCAGACGGGTCAAAATGACCGCTCTGATGCTTCTCGTGTTAATGGCAAGTAAAACGTTTTCTTCACAAATCAAGGAAGACGAGATTTGTTTGAAAGTTAGTAACGAGACGCAAAATTTCTCTTTTATGAAACCTGAACTTTAACCGGGATGAGATATAATTTCTCAGTAATGGAAACTAGACGAGAGCTAAGGTTTACACGTATCATTTGGACAGGAATTGCTATCCATGAGGAACAATGCAGAAAAGTTATTCTAGAAATATAATAAATTTGTATTTTAATATCGCACTTCGTATCTTTACATTCATATAAATGGTTTCATCTCTCAAATGTGTTGTTTCATCTTAATGAGTGAAAGTTACTCATGAGATGAAAACTAAATGAGCTTGCACTTTAATGTCTCATTATTATGCTTAGTAATAAAACGACAAAAATATTTTTTAGGAATTTTTACAGATATCTATCTTTCTCTACATTAACTTCACGATGTACAAATTCTACATAGTATTGTGCAATAGTGTCTTAACAGTTCAATTTTCTACAATGTATTTTCGTATTAAATTTGTTTCATCCTTAAGTATTAATTAGGTAGGGTACTCTTCAAATAAAAAAAATTGGAGTTTTACGTCCTACATTTATGCCGGTTAGGCTAAAGGGGACGGTCTTCAAATAAAAGGAAACGAATCTTTTACGTAAGTTATGAAACAATTGCACAAAATCTTAATGTTCATCTCATCTTACTGCATTTGAAAATATTGTTGCTTGGCATTTTAGTTTGAAAGTTTTGTTTCTAAATTTAGTTTGCATTTTGTGTTGAATTTTTTGTTTCAGAATTTTGCTTTAAAATTTTTAGTTTCAAACATTTTGTTTTAAAACATTAATTTAACATTTTGAAAATTTAGGTTTGAAATTTTCTTAATTTTAAACGTTTTTTTATAACTTGAAAATTTTGGTTAGCATTTTTTGTTTGAAAGTTTTTTTTTTAAATTTAATTTGAGAATTTTGTTTGGAATTTGTAGTTGAAGTTCTTAGCTTGAAAATGTTCGTTTGAAATTTATGATACCGAACTTGTGACCTCGTAGCAGTGACACAAAAATTCAAAGTATTGTTGCTTGACATCTTTAGTTTGATAATATTGTTTTAAAAAGGTAGTTTGAAAATTTTGATTTGATTTTCTTTGTTTGGAAATTTTTACTTTGAAAATTTCGTTTGCTTTAACTTCTATATATATTTGAATAACTACAAAGTTGTCTATCTACCTTAAGTTACGAGCATCACAAATTCAAGAAAAAATTATTGTTTTCTCTTTCTGTAATTAAAATTCCACAAAAAATCTACACCGTACATTGAACTAAGATATGCATGATTGTTTCTGGGTATAAAGTTACTTCACCCGGAATCCAACCTTGTACCCACTGCATCATAGGTGAGATAACTGTTCTATTTTGTTTCTGCAATTTGCATCTTTTCACAATCATGCAATGAGAAAACAAATGAGCATGACATTCTCCACGTAAACTTACTTGGAATTCGAATTATAGACACTGTATAATAAGAATACTTTTTTACACCTGTGTTGATGTACCTTTTCTCAGCGTTCACCTCTCAGCTGCATGTGATTTTCGCTGAGTTCCCAGCTCGGTACATGTTAGTTTTCTTATAAACAAACACAGTATGTAGAACCCCCTTGGTCAACTGCCTATCTCACTTCGTTTCTTATGGTCCCTGTTTAAATTACGGATGGGGGTAGATTTGTACGACGAAAGTGGTTCCAATTTCACTTTAGTCAATTGGTCCACGTCTCTTTAGCCCCACAGGCATAAACGTGGAACGTGAAACTTAATCAAACCAAACAAACACTGTTTGCGTGGGTTTTCTATGCTTCTCCTATTCCCTACCACTGTCACACTCCATCAATTTTTCCACCAACATTCACTTTACTCAGCATCTCCTTTACTTAGAAGGACATACGATGGGCCGTTAAGCTGATAGGATAATTTGTTTTTTCTTTATATAATACATGAACATTTGTGATATTATTGGCTTCCTTGAATGTCGTCACTAGTTCGCATACATTTTAACTCGTACACATTGAAAGTGATTGTGTAAATTGTAACACATTATTTTGTGACTTGAAATCTACAATTCTGTGTGGTGTTGGTACTGAATGTTCGTAAAAGCTAGATTTTCCTGATACTTTTGGTATTTATACAATAATGCATATCTTTATTTACATAAGGTGATTGTCGATTGATCATTTAGCAAGAAAAGAGGCCGTTCGAAATGTTTGCAATTGCAACGTTATAAAGTCCGTATATATGTACTAGAAGTAAAAAAGTACAAAGGTGACGATGTGCCATGGACACTTGTAGACTACGTGACGTAGGATAAAATCACATATATATATTACTAATAGTTTCCTCAGCGCGGCATCGTTTTCAGCTATGCGAAAGGATTTTTTGAAGCTGTTAAAAAATATTAAAAGCACACCATCATTGAGAAGATCATTGATATACGATGGAATTTCAAATGGAAACTGTATCATTGAATAACAGTAACATCATACTGATATTGAATTCTTGTGGTTTTAGTATTTAAGAAATTCAATTATGAAAAGATTGATAATAAGGAAAGGAGGTACGATTTTAAAATACCTTAGGAATATTACATTGCAATGGACGAGAGATAAACTGAAGAAAGTGTGGTTATCAATCGGCTGAACCATAGTAGATTTTGTCTTAGGAAACCCAACGTACGACATTTCATTTTTCTTACTAACCAATCTAGGGAGAACAAAAATTATATCCTTGACGTAAAAAATTAACATTACGGGAAAAATCTGAAGCGCTAAGAAAAGAACCAAAGACGGGAGTGCACACTAAAATCTATAATTCTAAGATATAAATTAAGAACGTCCATCACTGCTCTCTACGTGTATCGTCATTTAAAAGTTTTCTCTAATGTTTACTCTCTCACTTTTATATTTATAGGTATGGAAACGCATATATCCAAAATACATAAACGCCAATAGAAACAAAAATTTAAATTTCAAAATTGTGAAAGTCATGTTTGAAATGTATTTTTCTATCCTACTTAACATGATGTAATAATATTTAAAATAAAAAAACTATATTCAATTTAAATATTTTTAAGTCTATTTAAAAACATAATGGAAACAGTTCTTTTCTATCTAAAATAAACAAATCACTTATACACAACACAATGTGTTCAGTTTATTATCTTAAGAGAGGTTTTAGCGCTAGTAATTTCATTACAGACTTTCATCTATATATATAAAAGAGAACGTACAAAATTTTGTCCGCTCATCACGCTAATACGGCTGAACCAATTTCTTTCATTTTTGGGGGGTTATTAGGATTTGGACCCTAGATGGTTTTTATCATATCACTTTAATTTTTAATTACCAGTGTCTTGAGATAATTGACCATTCAAGTGTCCATAACGTACAAATCCTTTGTTATTAGTTCATCATAGATAAAAATAAACGTATTTATATGCAACCCGCATGACCGTGTCACTCGGCGGGTTAACATAAATGACAGGCGATATACAGCGGAAAATAGCTTGAATCTTCTGTTTAAAATTTTTTAATTGATTTGCTTATTTTTACAGACACTTTTACAATATGCCAGCACCGGGATGACCGCAGCGAAGCGGGGCGGGTTAACATAAATGACAGGCGATATAATGTTAAGATTTACTGCAATCTTCTATGGTTTTTATCATATCACTTGAAAGCGAAAAAGTAAAAATTATCTAAGTAACAAAGTTTATTGCGTTCCGGGGTGACCGCAGCGAAGCGGGGTGAACGCTGCTAGTTCAAAATATTTTCTTTTCTATTCTTAACTGCAGTAATTACCGTAGATTTATCTATTCTGGCTCTGCTAAATCAATATAATATTTTCAGGCCATGAAAGTATGTACGTTTGTATGTCATATTTTAAATAATAAGGATATTTTCTTTATATGGATTTTGATTTGATTTCTTTAATTTTTAATCGTACTTATGATTGACAGGGGACACGATTACTGCAAATACTGGTAAAATATTTCACATAATTGAAACAACTAGTGTTTATTTGTCGATTATACAATCTTTAAAATATAAAGGTTATACAATCTTTAAAATGGTATGACCTTCCGATGATAGATGTGCAAATTAAAGGTCCTTTTCCACAGTCTTTCTATATTATGAATAAGTAAACAAAATTTTAAGAACAAAAGAAGTTTATTATCAAGAGTTATAAAAGTGTGATAAATATAGTACTCACTCTCCATAGTAGTTGTGGATGTAGCGTGGCCTTACACAGTCTCGAGGGCATTTGTAGCTGTCCAACTGTGCTTCTTTCTCCTTCGCTAAAAGGTAAAAGGTATACTGTAGGACATATATCACAAGAAAACACAGACCTATAAACGCATGTTTAACCTTTTACGGCTCCAGCACTGAAGGTTCTCATAAAATCTAAAAGCTTCCTTGTATGTTTCTTGATGTGGCAACTTTTCTGAACACATTATAGTTGTTAATTGTTCTTCGACTGCAACAGCTACCACATTAAAAAATTGGTTTTCAAGAGGAATACCAACTTGAAATAACAGTTATTATTATTATTATTATTGTACTTTCAAATGTACGTTCTTCACTAGAAGGAAAATTTTTATACAAATTGTTTGATAATATTGAAATTCTTAAAATAAGTTAACCAATGCCATGAGGATCAAAAGGAAATTGACGTACACGGGGCAAATAATGTCGACGAAATTTGAAATTGCAGAAATTTGAACAACAAACAACACTAAGTGGCATATTAAGCTTCCAATATGCTTATGCTTAAATATCAACCACACCCTCACCAAGCAGGTTCTTTATACCGAAAACTCTGAATTCCAGAACAGTGTATGACATTTTAGACATATTACTTTTTGTGCCTCTGAACCACACCTCCTGGTCATATGATAAAAATTTGTATTTACATTGCAACAGAATATTCACTGTTCATCCCAATGGCCTCGAAAACTACTAATTAATATCGATCATTATTAGTTACATAAAACGTTCTAATTTCCACCACTAAAGCTCGAAGAGTGTCCAAGGCAAGTTTCATTTTGGGTTGATAGTAATAAGTGTATTGACTTTTGTTGAAATTGCTCCAGACGTTCCAAAACTATGATATATCATACATGCAAATGCATCATATATATATATATATATATATATATATATATATATATATATATATATATATGTGTGTGTGTGTGTGTGTGTGTGTGTCTAAAAAATTGTAACTTTCACACACTCACACATATATATATTTCAGACACAGTTTCAGTTATCATCGGTGAGAAGTTTATATAGTCAGTTAATT
Organism: Thermobia domestica; assembly: GCF_964235325.1. Taxonomy (NCBI): domain Eukaryota; kingdom Metazoa; phylum Arthropoda; class Insecta; order Zygentoma; family Lepismatidae; genus Thermobia; species Thermobia domestica. Next base: position 71,845 of record NW_027656181.1, read on the forward strand.
TTCTAGTTGACTAGTTAATTTTCTCTGCAATGATTGTTAAGTCACGATATTTTTTTTTACTCAGGGTATCATGTTAAAGTCCTGAGGAAAATCTTCTCCTAAACCTACATCGAAAATCACCACAATCGTCGTTGAGTTGTGTATAAAGTTTCTCACGAAAACATTTTTTTAAAATTTTTGTGTAGACCTAAGTAAACTAATTTATTTACTGAATAGTATTTATATTCACTTCAAGAGCGAAGTTACAGCTTATATTTATATAGTGGCAATTCTAATATATTACGCGTAGTCAGCACTGGTAGTTAAAATTACCCTAAACCGCATCTATAAAAATATAGCTCAAAAATGTAGCATAATAATATAGAACTTTGTGATTGATACAAAGATAAATTGATAAATATGTCAGAAGTAATATGGAGAACTAAAATAGTACATACCAAGGGAGAAAATAAGTAAAACTAAATTATAATCTAGAAAGTAACGTATTAAACACCAGCAGGCAATATCAAAATAGAACACTCAAAAAAATATTAAGTGTTTCAATTTCATGAATAAATATTATAATCTGACTACTAATAATTCCTACGACCTGGCCAACAATGTTAGTTCTTAACGTCGAGCATACTTTGACATTTATGTTAATTTATTAATAATATCTTGAGCATTCAGTTGTGAGATACATACTGTTTAACTCGCATTTGAAATCAGCGTAGCAATGATGAGGTAAATTGATTTCTATGGACGCCTAATTAATATTAGCGGACCACCGTTTGTAGATGGTAGCCCTTCAAGGATCTCATCCTTGAGATAGGGTGGAGATAATGTTCAAAATAATAAATCTGCCATTAATCAACATATTAACAATATGTTCTTTATCGAAAGTCCCCAATTTTAATACTCGTGTACATCGGGTCACATAAATTATTGATGTACAAAGTCTGTGAGTTAGGTAACCCAACTAACAGCCACTCCAAGATTAATTATGCCTGGTAGTAGATAGCACAGCAGCGTGAAATTGCCCGAAACTGTTAAAAGCACAAAACATATAGAGTGTTTTCGAGCAGAAGTGGAGCGAAAGCAGGCTGACGAAATGAAAAAAGGTAGTCTTTGGATACTTGTACTCACAGTACTTCTTGTTTGTATCATACACACTTAAAACAATACACAGCAACTTGAAAAACTATACGAATGTCAGAGACGCTGGTGAGAGGATAACAGTCGGGGGACTTAGTTAATGTTATAATTAACTCAAATGAGGATTACATAAACAAGTTTACTTAGCTCAAATAATTATACATATCCGCGTATCACATAATATACGGATATATTATGCGGTATATATGGTATGTTACTTTTTAACTAACTCAAAGCCTTGCGCTGAGTTTTGAAACTATAAACAGTGGTCCTACATCCACATCAATAAAAACTATGGAAGTTTCATTTGGGGGGAAGAACCCAATGAAAATTTTGGTGGTCTAACAGGGCGTGAGCTCCTAGGTTCCGGCAGTAGTGATTCATAAGTAACGCCACTTCGAAACAAGAAATTGTTGATTTCATTACTTGTTAAGTGACTTTTGAGAATGATAAATAGTGTTATGCAGTAATTTATTTGTAAATATTAAAAATGCAAAATTCAATAACACTTAAACGAGTTGGAGAACGTACAAGTACTAAGAGTATTTCTCCGTAAGTTGCAAATATAACTGAGGGTTCGTGCAAATTTACACATTGAGACACAGAAGAAAGAAAATAATATAATGTCAATAAACAACAATTTAATAATGAAGAAATTAAATTAAATTCTATATGTGTGGTTTATATCACATATAGAACCATTGATAGAACTAACTCATAACTCGCTTTGTCCATTCAATTTCCTTCCTTTATTTTCAGGATTACATAATCACTAAATCTCTCCACTGGAGATTATCTTTCATATAGCAGCATCCAACTGGAGCTGAGCCCTGTAAATAAAACATTTTAAAAAGTTTAAACGAAGAAGGCTGGTTGTCGAATCGAACACGGCTTGTTAGATTAGGAAACTACAATGCTAACTATTCATGTAAAGCGTTGTTTTTTCCGGCTCGCCTTAATAAAGAGCCTTTTATTTTCGCTCAAACCAAAATTGTGTTAAGATTCAGATTAATTGCCAAAACACTGGAATAGGTAACTGAGGACTTGGAGGGAATTATATAATTGTATTCACTGATTTATCAACATTACAGGCTTTTTAGAAAACAAAATACAAAGCTCATTTATTTTGAATAAAATACGGTGCGTGTATTATACTCGTAAACAAACTAAAGAGAAATCAATTGCGTAATAATCGTTGTTAAGTGAGCAAGGGCTCGACCATTAATCTGAAGGTGGTCGAATCGCATCGAATCCACAAACGACCAGTACTCTTTCCTTTTAGTTTAGAATTATTGAGGGCGATAGATCGGCGATGACAGACGTTTTATTTTCTTCTGATATTTGAATACTAGGATGTTTCAATACTTTAACTATCAAATCTTCAGAAATAGTTCTAATAATAATAATAATAATAATAATAATAATAATAATAATAATAATAATAATAAAGTAATAAAAATTCTTATTATATTATAAGATATTAAAGTTAGGAGCTTATTATAGTAGTTCAGGGCATAACATTACGACCAGAAATGTAACATTTGGCAGACTATTTCGGTTTTGTTTAGTGTTAGCGCTTGCGAGAAGAAAAATTTCTTATCTCGTTTCTAAAACAAAACAAACAAATTTGAGACGAGAGTTGACATTTTAAATTCAAGATGCAGAAAGGCTAGCTCATATTATCCTCTTGCTTTGGAGACGTTAATCGAGACGAGACGAAGAATATCGTAGAAATTTCTCGCTTTATCTCCAGTCCCGAAATAATTTATGTCCATTCTTTAAATAACAATTACTTTCGAAACTGAATCTTATGCGCTATTTGGTCACTTAGTATTTCGGAGTTCATTGAATTTATTATGCCCTTTGAAAGTATTTTTGTAGCAAAGCTTTTATAATTACTTCCGCATATCTAAAAGTTAGTTTATTCAATGACTTACTGTTCAGCGATATTAAGTTATTTTTATTACAGTTATCTTCCTCGAAATTTACGGAAGAATACTTTCTACATGAAACTTTAGTGCAACGCTTTGGTTTAAAATTTTGGTAGTTGTAGAAGTGTGTACTGGAGGTCCAGACACCCTCCCGAAATCCCGACTTATCTGTAAGTTTTGCCTAATTTTAATGCAACTTTAAAAACGTTAATACCATTGCTATTATTATTATTATTATTGTTATTATTATTATTATTATTATTATTATTATTATTATTATTATTATTATTGTTACTGAAAATGTAAGACCTCAGTATTACGTTTTATTGCAATGTAAATAAGCATACTGAAGTTGAAAGGAAACGAAAAAAGGATAAGAGATACGAGGGATTAGTAAATGAAATCTTTAAGTTTTACGTCCCACGGTCATACCGATTAGGTTAAAGGAGACGGTCAGGGAAAAGGAAACGGGAGGGAAAAAGATGTTTCAGATACTGGACAATATTTATATCGAAACTTCGGATGCCTAAACATAAATTAGTTAGGAGTAGTTTTCACAAAGATACATAGTAACACGCTTTCTTTGGATAAGAACTACGGATTTTGTATTCGGTATATTGATATTTGAACAAAAGACACATACCTATATATAAAGCATAGTTCCTATTTGCAAATTTTGGTTGAACGGAAATATGGAATGGGTTTTAAATACGAACGAAAATATTATTTCTAGCAGTAGCAGTAATAGTGAAAGACGTTCGGAATGATTGTTCGGAAACAATAACATTTCAAACACATTTATGACTCATAGTAGGCCCTAAGCATGATCCTTAGGGGTCGTATTCATGAATTGTTTGCTAAACACGTTACGTTTTCACACGATACGGGTCAAGGTTGTAGACAGACATTCGATGGCATTTTGCAAGTATTCCCCTGTGAACAAAGCCATCTCCACTCTAACTTGTAAGACCGAAAGAAGTTGAGTATTTTCATTTTATAACACGCCAGAAGAATTGATATCATACATAATAAAAACAACTTACCGCAGCGAGAATCGATCCCGGGTCCCCTGAATTACGAAACGAATGATCATGGCACTACTCTAAGAGTGCTTAGGTAACTAAGAGTCAAAAACAGTCGTTTATGAAAGAAATTGCAACCGTCTGCGATAACTACGAAACACACTGATTTCTGTCATGATAAAATACTACAGTCGAGAGACTTCAAATTTAAATACGAAAAAACAAAATTAAAAAAACAAATTTAAATAAGAAAAAAACAAAAATATACTGATAGTGTGTCAGACCACTTTGTTTTCTGATTCACCGAAACTATCTCCGTATTTTGTCTTTATTTTACTTAGTAATACTCGTTTTACATTTACTTCCAGTAACTCTGAACGACAAGGACACCAACACAGATATATCGAAGGCATATACGATTTCAAATTATCTTCAACCGCCAATTGAACACGGGTCAGCCAGAACAGAACTATATGAGAGAGTGATGGCGTGGGTCAATAAAAACTTGACCCACCACCCACCATGAACCACCATGACCATCCACAAAGTATGATCCTTTCTGATCCACATCCAGCCATTCTCCACTCGGACCCACCATCCATCATGACCCACTCGGACCCACCAGCACAATGACCCGCTCTGACCAATCACTAGAACCCTGCATGGGCCGAGTGCGCTCCCTTCGGCCCGGAGTGTGCTCGTCCCTGCCTGCCCCTTCCCGTTGTAATATCAAACTGGACCGGGCCCTAACCGGGCAGAATCGGGCCGGGCACATTGCGGGACTTACACAATGGCTATGGGGCCGATCCGGTCACATGTATTTCCTGGCCGAGCCGATGCAGCACGGCTCGACCCGGCACTCTGAAGGATGGATGGGAAACCAATTTTGTCGGCCTTTTTTCTTAATGCCCTCCAGTACCCCTACCTTCTTCCTAAGATTTTATCTAGGTGCAGAAGCTTAGTGTGTAGGTCTGTTTGACCTTTAAAATCTTACATGATCCGTGTTCATACGGTCTTAATGTCAGCGTATGTTAATCCTAAAGTGCTTGGGAAACTGGCTCTTTATTCAAGATTGAAAAGTACTGTAATACTACTGCATTTGCTACTTCTCCTACTACTACTACTACTTATACTATTACTACTACAACTGCTGGTAATACTACTACAACTGCTACAACTTCCCGTCAGAGTTGACATGACTGGTGGTACCGAATTTACCTTCTAAAAGTACGGAAAAACGGAGAAATCCTAGTTATTATGGCCGGTCTGCGTAGAATGTTAACTGATGCTTGATCTACAAGGCAAAACATTTGCTCAATAGGAAAGGCACTCACATCTAGTGCTAGGGGTCACCGGATAAATTCTTGCTTGTGCTATGTGGGCTTTGTGGTGGACAAAAACCGTGTGCGTGGGAGTTTCCGTGGTTGTCCTGCTTCCTCTCACGGTTTTCATTCCACCATCATACATACGGCCTGAGCCGTAGTTACCTAAAGAACGTATTGTAAAGTCAAGTACTTGACCTACTAAGTAGAATTTGTTACGCTACAATAAGACCACGGAGGTCAAACCGTGAACTGGCGTGCTTATAAAATCAGTGCAATTTGTAGTAATGTTCAATTAGAAAGGCAAATACCAAATTGTGTAACATGTTCCTGTATTTTTCATAGTATGATGCTAAAAATATGATAACAAAATATAATAATCAAATAAATCACCAAGACGCCAGGGTTGATTGGGTGTTCCTGGAACATTGGCTCAGTCGTTGAGCGTTCATCTCTGATGCATGGGGTCTCTGGTTCGATCCAGGCTTTCGCCAAGTGTAATTTGTGGTGGACAAACACCGTGTGGGGGTTTCTCTGCGTTCTCCCTTTTCACCTCACTTTATTCATTCACAATTTCATTTATTTCGCATCATCACCGTATTCTTTAGCCTAGCCGGCATAACTGTAGCACGTAAAAGTCAAAGACTTCCTTTTTATTGTTTTGTTTTCGTATAACTAGTATTAGCAGTAGTGGTATTCGCTGTCGTATTAGTACAGTAATGAGTAATAGCAATAGTGGTAGTAGTAATAGTAATAGCAATGATAGCAGTAGTGGAATTAGCACTAGAATACGTAATCGTAATAGTAATAGTAGTATTAGAAGTAGTAGTTGTAGTATTAGTATCACATACAATATAGCAGTTTTACATATCTTCTCTCTTATTCGTAATGCACTAATGAGTGTAGTATAAGACTTTTACGTCCATGAGCTGTATTATTCTATAATAGACACAGCTGGACAGAGCAAGCACATATAACAAATAGGGAGACAGAATAGGGATATGGAAAACAAATCTTGCATAACCTTTGACAGAATTTACCTATTCGAGAAGGACAAATATACATTGTAATATTATGACGACACATTTATCAATTTTCCATTGCATATTGTAGGATTGATTTGACTTATCAACTTGGTTGTTCTCAAGACGGTTAACCCCGATTAGAGCCCATTCCGTTTACTGCCTGGCTCGAGATTCGATGTTGCCCCGGACTAATAATTCAGATGCACTTGGGACGGGCCACACTTTCTTTTAACTTGAGTTTGATGGGCTGTGCCCACCGCCGACCAACCCGTTTCTGCCCCCACCTACCAAAACACATCGTTATCAACTCTGACACATGATACACATCTTCATCCCTACTGACTGAAGAGTTTATACTTATAATAATAAAAACCATTGTGAAATTATAACTAATCAGAGTTTGTTTTTTTACGTTCACTCGCTCAACAACCGGTGTGTTACAATAACTAAGGTCTGAACTTTACTATATAAGATGGTGAAGTGTTTGTCATGGGCGAAATTTCGATGAATTCCAATTAAATTATCATGGTGTAGTTATTTCCTTGTTGAGTTATCGATATTTCCAGTTGAAAAATGCATGAAATTTGAAAGTCCCAAATCAAGGTAAGTAGACCAACGTACACATCAAACTTAAAATTTCCGTATAATTAAGCGTGCGTTACAAATTTTATGTCTATTTTTGTCAACATTATTGCTTGCTTCCCCTGCGCCCTATTCGCTCCATATAATAAGCATAAGATTAAGCAATTATTATGGTAGAAAGAGCATTTTTTTCTATATTTCTTAATTTCTTTCTCAACTAATATCGATCGTTTTCGATTATTTTTACAAACCAACCCTCTACCAATTTTGCGTACATAGAAAGTGCCATCAACCCACATAAAGAAGTTTTTTTTTAAATAAATGCCAAGAGACGTTGTGTTCAATTTCAATAAAAAGTTAACGTACTGAATTTCTGCTCCGTAAGTTTAACGGCTTGTAAGATACTTAATCATTTCTCGCAAAAATTCGGATCCTCACTAATCCCTTAAGATATTATTATAATGAAAGTGATATGATAACATCCCAGTTTGGATTAAGGCATAACTTTATACCAAAAATCATTTCATTTGACTTTGCAATTTGGCCGTGATAATCAGGCACATAGAGTTACATCCATTTTCTATATAATAATTTATATAGTATAGTGATTCGAAAATGCACTGTTTCCCGTAGTTAGCTACTCCAAAAACTTCCAGGCTGTGTATCTTGAAAGTCAAGTAGTAGTATAAGTGCTATTGTTGTTATTGTAATTACAAATAATGCCTGAAGTTCTTTTTTCACTTAGAGATACTCATTTCAGGTAAGTAAACAGAAACAAAAGAGGATTGGTAATTGAGACCTTGAAAGTAAAACGTAGACGAATTCACCGGTGTTAAGAAGAATATTTTTAAAGGGTGTTCGACACTAGAAATAGGAGCTAAATACGAGGTTGTGAGTAGTTGAAGTTATACGTTTCTCGCTACCTACGGTAAATATAGCAGAAATGGACCACCTACTACGGTTGGTCTTCGTGAATGACACTGCTACCACATCTGTAGTTGGAGGAGGTACCAACCACTTCTGTACTTGGTTGAAACCCGGCTCAGAGAACGTCTTTAATTCTTACATTTTATTTTTTATTAAGTTTTCAGAACACTTTTTCCATAAAATATGATAAATAATAATCACAAAAGTTATGTACTTACGTTACGCGTGCAGTTTTGCTACACGACTCCATAGTATAGGTAGTAGTTGTAGTAGTAACAACTGGCAGGGTTCGTTTTGTTCCAGCTTGACTGCCATGATATTAACTTAACCTCAGCTGCTTCTTGAATTGTGCTCTTCTTCTTTAATTCCAACTAAGTGACAATTTTCTTCTATTGCTATAATATACAATACATGCACCAGAAGGTTTGGACAATCGCAAACTGCAACCTAATAGAAACGTGTAGGTCGAGTGTGAAAAAATATACTGTTTAGAAGATACTGTCTACAATGCAGTAAGTAGAGTGGATCGGTAGATCAGAGTCTGTAGGTGGGTCGTAGTTTGTCATAGTGGGTCGCAGTTCGTCATGGTATGTCGCAGTGGGTCATGGTGGGTGGTGTATCGAAGTGGCTCACATGCTGTTGACCTTTGAGCAACTGATCCACTCACTGTCAGAAAACTCGACCCATTTGACCAACTGACCCACTGACCCTCTTCAACTCTGATCTGAGGGATAATTGGTTCGTTCCCAAGGCAAGTAAGCTTGAAGTGGACAACATCTTCCTCGTGCGTTTTCTCGGGACACTCCAATTTCCTCTCACTTTATCCTTCTGCTATTTCGTTAATCATAATACATTTGCTTTAATCTAACAGGCATAGTCTCCCTTAATCTAACAGGCATAAGCGTAGAACATTAAACGCAACCTTCACGAAATGTCAAAATTGTTAATATCAGTATGTAAGAAGTGCCTAAGGAACATGAAGAGTAGCAACGAAACTTTGTGTAGGGACAATACGCAAAAAACAATCGAATACGTGTTGTTTTATTCCCTGCGGAAACACGGTTTTAGGGTTGAAAATCCCTCACCCAAAGTTTTGAAGGTTGAAACCCTAAAGGCAAGAAGAAGTTGACTGAAGTGAATGTATTTGTGCACAGATATTGTAGACCCAAGATGGAAAATGATACAAAATGTGTTTTGTATTTTCCTAAAAAAAATAAATAAAAGAGTTTGGTGAGGCATTGACCCTTCCAAACCTTTGATTACAAATTATCAACTGTGCTAATAATTATACATCAGAAGAGCGTAAAGGATATTTAGATTTGCAACGAAATTTTATGTAGGGACAATATGCAAATACTAAGCAAACATGTGATTTTAGTTTGTTTGGAGAAGTAGTGTTGGGGCCAAGGCCTCCTCCGAAGAAAGTAGAAATTATCGTAGAAGTAAGTACATGAAGGTGTGGATCGAAGCGCATGAAATTATATGTAGATATTGTATATGTCAGTAAGGCAATTTGTGTTACGCAATTCTCCCGATCTGATTTGCTTCCCATTTGACATATCGAAAGTAAGGAGAAAATATATCAACACGTGTTTTGTTTATATGGCAATTGCTCGTTTGTCTGTCTGTTTGTACCGCGCTAGAGTGTGCACTGTTCAGTCTTTGAACTTGACGTTTTGAGGATAGAAACAGCAGACACTAGAAATTCACTTTATTGATTCTAACTTTTATGTCATTTATCTATTGATAACATTTCACTATTTTAACACTAGCTGTTTTCTATCTATGGCGGATTTTATAGTATTTCAGGGGGCGCCTTTAACCTTTACAATATTTTTCCATATAAAAAAACACGTATCTATTTCTGTTTACATTTGTTGCGTCAAATTTGAAGCAAATCGGATGGTGACGATTGGAAAACACGAATTGTCTTATTTTACATTATACAATACCTAAACACAATTTGAATTGCTTCAATCCACTCCTTCCCGTACTCCTACGATAGTATATATTTTTTGCGGAAGAGATCTTGGCCCTAACACTGTTTCTCCTCAAAAACTAAAAGCTCATGTTTACTTATTTTTTGCGTATTGTCTCTACAAATATGTCGTTGCAATCCTCCACATCCTTTAGGCACTTCTGACGTATAATTTTAGCACTTTCGATAATTCATAATGAAATGTTTGGAAGGCTCTCTGCACCACCCAACTCACTTTTTTACGAACATACTAAACACCTATTACCTCATTTTACGTATACAATATCTCTGCACAATTACATTCACAGTCTCAGTACTTCTTGCCTTAGGGCGTCAACTTTCACAATTTTGGGTAGGGGTTCTTGCAATACAAAACAGTTTTTCCACAGAAAATGAAAAAAGAAACAACTATTCGTTTCCTGTTTGCGTATTCGGCCTACACAAAGTTTCGTTGCAACACTCCATGGGCTTTAGGCATTTCTGGCATACTGCTATTAGCAATGTTGATATTTCATAGTTACAGCCTTTCCGGAATCCGTGCCCACCCAACCTTTTTCTCCAGGAAAATATGAAACACATATTCCCTCATTTCCGGTCTAGAATATCTGTGCACAATTTCGTTCGCTTTCATCCACTTTTTGATTTTCGGGCGTCAAGTTTCAAAATATTGTGTGGGGTCTTTTATCCAATAAAACCGTTCCTCCCAGAGAAAATAAAAAAACGTATTCGTTAATTTTTTCGTATTGTCCCTAAAAAAGTTTCGTTGCAACTCATCATGTCTTTTAGACACTACCCACATATTATTATTAGAATTTATGACAATTCGTGATCTTTGCGTTTAATGTACCATCTTTTTACCTCTTAGGCTAAGAAGACCATGATTAAAGCAATTTAATTATGATGGGCAAATTAGTAGAAGGAGAAAATGAGAGGACATTGGAGTGTCCCGAGAAAACGCACGAGCAAGATGTTGTCCACCTTAAGCTTACTTGTCTTGGGGACGAACCAAGTATCCCTCAGATCAGAGTTGTAGTGGGTCGATGGGTCAGTGGGTCAAGTGGGTCGATTTTTCTGAGTGGATCAGTGGGTCAAAGGTCAAAAGCATATGACGACATTGAGACCTACCACCCACCATGACCCATTGAGACCCACCATGACGAACTGCGATCCACCATGAGCCACTGTAAAACACCGACTGACTCTGATCTTCCGATTCACTTTACTTACTGCATTATAGACAGTATCTTCTGAACAGTATATTTTTCCCTTTGATCTTAACCATAGGAACTGAATACACGTTTCTATTATGTTGCAGTTTGCGATTGTCCAAGCCTTCTGGTGTATGTATTGTGTATTATAGTAATAGAAGAAAATTGTTCATTTGTTGGAATTAAATAAGAACAACAAAATTGAAGAAGCAGCTGAGGTTAAGATAATATCATGACAGTCAAGCTGGATAAAAGAAACCATGCCCGTTGTTACTACTACAACTACTACTACCTATACTATGGAGTCGTGTAGAAAAACTGCACGCGTAACGTAAGTAATAAACCTTTTGTGAGTATTGTTTATCACATTTTAATGGAAAATGTTTTCTGGAAACTTAATAAAAAATAAAATATAAGAATTAAAAAAGGTTATCTGAGCCGGTTTTGAACCAACAACAAAAGTAGTTATAATTACTAACCAGTTGTGCTGGCTGTCTCAGGCACGAATACCGACAGTAGTAGGTGGTTAACTTCTGCTATATTTACGGTAGGTAGCGAAAAACGGATAACTTCAACTAATCACAACGTCGTATGTAGCTCCTATTGCTAGTGTGGAGCGTCTTTGAAAATATGCTTCTCAACACTGGTGAATTTGTGTATGTTTTACTTTCAAGAGCTCCATTACTCTTTCTTTTTCACTTGTTTCAGTTTACATAGTTCAGATGAGTATCTCTAAGTGAAAAAACATCTTCATGTACTTTTGGATATTGATATTTGTAATTGGAACAATAACACTGGGACTACTTGACTTTCAAGAAACACAACCTGTAAGTTTTAGAGGAGCTAACTACTGGAAGCAATATATTTTTGAATTATTATATTATATAAATTACTATAAAAAATTGATGTAAGTATGTCTGCCTGATTATCGCGGACAAATTGCAAAGTCAAATTAAATGCCTTTTGTATACAATTAGGTCTTAATACAAACTGGGATGCTATCATATCACTTTCATTATAATAATATCTTTAGGGGATAGTGGGGACCCAAACTTTTGCGAGAAAAATTAGTATTTCACTAGCCGTTAAACTTACGGAGCTGAAATTCAGTATATTAAGTTTTCATTGAAAATGAACACACACCTCAGCATTTTTTAAATTCTTCTTTATGAGGGGGAGCGGCACTTTATATATATGTAAAATTGCTAGTGGGTTGGTTTGTAAAAATAATGGAAAACGGTAGATGTTAGTTGAGAAATAAATTAAAAAACAAATTAAGATAGAACCATGCGCTTTCTACTGTAATGATTGCTTAAGCTTATGTTTATTATATGGAAAGCTTAGAGCGCAGGGGAAGCAAGCAATAAAGTTGTGAGAAAAATATACATAAATTTGCAACGTACGCTTAATTACACGGAAATTATAAGTTTGAACTGTGTGTTGGTCTACCTACTTTGATTTCTGACTTTTAAATTTCAACACATTTTTCCACTGGAAATATCGATAATTCAACAAGGAAATAATTATACCATGATAATTTAATTTGAATTCATCGAAATTTCGCCCATGATCAACACTTCACCATCTTATATAGTAAAGTTCAGATCTACCATTATTGTAACAGAACGGTTCTTGAGCGAGTGACCGTTCAAACTCCGATTAGTTAAAATTTCACAACGTGGTTTTATTATTACAAGTATAAATTCTAGTCAGCGGAGAAGAAGATGTGTATCATGTGTCAGAGTTGATAACGATATGTTTTGGTAGGTGGTGGGTTGGAGCGGGTCGGTGTGTGGTGGGTCAGAATGGGTCATTATGTGTGGTGGGTCCAAGTGGGTGATGTTGGTTGGTGGGTCCGTGTGGGTGATTGTGGGTTGTCGATCAGATTGGGTCAGGGATCATGGTGAGTAATGGCGGGTGGTGGATCAAGTTTTCATTGACCCACGCCATCACTGTCTCAGATAGTTCAGTGCTCGCTATCCTGTGTTATATTCCCGGTGGGGGATCCTTTGAAATTGTATATGTCCTCGATATTTCTGTGTTCGTGTCCATGTCGTTTAAGGTTACTGGAAATAAATATAAAACGAGTATTACTAAGTATACCAAAGACATGTTACTGAGATATTTTCGGCGAATTAGAAAACAAAGTGGTCTTAGGCACGATATGTATTTTTTTGTTTCTAATTTAAATTTGAATCCTCTCAACTATAGTATTTTTTCATGACAGAAATCAGTGTTTCCTCGTTATCGTAAACGTGTGCAATTTGCTTCATAAACGAGTGTCTTTTCTTTACTTTTAGTTACCTAAGCAGTCTTAGCGTAGTGGCATGAGCATTCGTTTCGAAATCAGAGGTCTCGGGTTCGATTCTCGCTGCGGTAAGTTTTGTTTATTAAATACAATATCCATACTTCTGATGTTTATTAAAATGAAAAATACACAATTTCTTTCGGTCTTACAGTTAGAGTAGAAGTGGCTTTCTTCACAGGGGAATACTAGCAAAATTCCGTTGCATGTCTGTCTACAACCTTGATCCGTATCGTGTGTAAACATATTTTTTTAGCTACCAATTCATGAATACGACCCTCGAGGGTCGTGCTTAAGGCCTAGTATGACTCATATCTGTGTTTGAAACGATATTGCTTCCGAGCAATTACTTCGAACGTCTTCCACTACTACTCCTACTGCTAGAAATAATATATTCGTTCGTCATTTGCAACCCGTTCCATATACCCGTTCAACCTAAATTTGTAAATAGGTACTATTCCTTTTTATATTAGTATGTGTATTGTGTTCAAATATCAATATAACGCATACATAGTCCAATGTTTTTTAACCAAAGAAAGCGTGTTACTATGTATCTTAGTGAAACCTACTCCTACTTAATTTACCTTTAGGCATCAGAAGTTTCGGTATTAATATTGTCCAGTAGATAACACCTTCTTTCTGCTCTCTCGTTTCCTTTCCCTCGACCGTCTCCTTTAGCCTAAGCGGCATAATCGTGGGACTTAAAACTCAGAGATCTCATTTACTAATCCCTTGAAAGTATCTCTTATCCTTTTTTCATTTCCTGTCAACTTCAGTATGCTTATTTACATTGCAATAGGACGTAATATTGAGGTCTTATATTTTCAGTTACAATAATAATAAAAATAATAAAAATAATAATAATAATAATATTAATAACAGTAATTATAATAATAATAATAATATTAATGGTATTCAAAATATTAAAGTCGCATTTAATTAGGGAAACTTACAGATAAGTCGGGATTTCGGGAGGGTGTCCGGATAGTTCAGACCTCTGTAACTAACAAAATTTTAAACCAAAGCGTTGCGCTAATGTTTCATGTAGAAAGTATTCTACTGTACGTTTTGAACTCTAATAATAACTCTAATAAAAATAACTTCATTTTTTCAGTTTTTTCATCTACGATATTACTGCAGTAAGGTAATGTGACATCTAAGACGACTGCGCTTATTTTCATTCCTAAAAGTATTTCCTCAACTGTAAATATTTAACAATTGCGCATAGTATAACAATGATATTGGCACTATGGGTTGGATGGTACGTACCGTGGTGTATATTTACCGTCAGCCAATACATACATACTAAGCTAGATATGAAATCCTACATATATTATTTATGAGCACTACTTTTCATTTATCAGTTTTGTTTTATTTACATTATATACGATTGTGTTTGAAATATTATCTTATTTAAAAGGTAAAACAAATTATATGTTGGTGAAGGGTAAGCGATCGTATGAAGTCACATCCTAGCAATACTAGCATCTTTAACTAATCATTATCTTTGTGTCCATTGATGAATAGCACTATTTATACTTTTCTAATTATACTTTTATAATTTTATATAATGCATTTTTTAGTTATGGTAAAATAAAAATAAAAATATGGAAGTGGATAGTATTCTTTACTCTGCAATATATTTGAAAGTGTATTACACTATTGTTATTTTCTGAGCATTACTTACATTTCTGTGGTATTTTTGCTAGAGATCACTTAGAACATCAATATTAATTTTAAGATTCTAACTTATTACTTATTTTGTAATTAAATACAATTCGTGCAACATCTATCCTTATACAAGAAACTAAATTAATTGTTCATTTTTTAAACAAGTAAAAAAGTTTGTTGAGTATATTTGAATGCTTAATTGTATTAGAACCTCATTTTACTATATTTTCCATATTTATTTCAAGTTGAAATGTAAAACTAAGCGAAATCTGAGCATTATGTTTACGCACGTTCTGCATCATGCATGCTTTATACATTCAACTTTATTTACGTTTCATTTCCTTCATAATAATACCCATTCCAATCAAATTGTACTAATAAAATGGAGAAGATCCCAGAGCTAATTACGTTTAATAATTCATTTTAAACTGTTCAAACATTTGCTAGTTTAAAATATTACACACGTACAACTAAGGAAAAGAGTAACATTTTAAATGCTCATTTCTTCCTTTCGAAGCGACATTTCCCGAAACTTTCCACCGTATGCCAACTCATTATTAATTCTGCGCTTTCGCATTTAACTAAAACATTCTAATATTTGACATTGGACTTTCCATTTCCAATGGTTCGACCTCGTCGTGGTAATGAGCCAAATATAGTTGATGTCCATTATATATAGTGGTAAAATATGACATAATTTTCTTTTCTACAACCGACATTTTCAGAACGCTCTATCGTGTGCCCACTAATATGTATATACAATTTTAACACAATTTCGTTTTCTTACGTTTCAGTGTTCTGACCAACCTTTCGATATAAATATTGAATTTTTTTATGTGCTAAAAATTCATGTTATAATTCTTTGCGTTGTACTCATATTACTGCACAGCTAGGAATTCGATATTTCAAGCTGAATATTTTAATAGAAAATTATACGTGGCTTTGTCTTGTTACAAATAACGCCACGTACGGGGAATTTTAAAAACTGTCAAGGGAATGATAAATGGATGGGTTAGAAATTTAAGACAAAGAAACAACCAATTCGTTTCAACCACAATGTTTTCCGTTTATGCGTCCGTTTATGCGTGCGTTTCCGTTCGTTCAAGTATTATATGAATATTCAAAGTGCAGAATGAGCTTATGTCATTAGATCATGATGATGGAACTGAACGAAGAATTCAAATGAAGGTCAATCATGTAGAATGCTACTTTAACGGAATCGTGTCGACATACCAACCTGTTATATCAAACACCTATTAAATGAAAGGGAGCTACATATCTAAAACACCACAGTAAAACGTTACTTGAAAAGGCGCTACAATTAACGTAACAATTAGAAAAGTTCTCTTTGTTATTTCCGTAGAAAAAGTTCGGTTCTCCAGCAAGATAATAATTTTCCATCGAACTCTACGGAAGGATAATATTTCGTTCGAGCTAGGTAAGATGACAAATATTAAATTCCCACTTAACTTCCCTCTTCCCGCAGAATAACAACTATAGAAAAAAACGAAACTTAATATAGCAGGTTAAATATTAGTACATTTTGAAATTCAGTCGTTAAGATATGTCCCCCATTGAATTTGTTACATTTATATACCACTAATTATAATAGAGAAACGTTGCTTACCTATCAACACATCTAAACAAGCGTACTCCGTTTCATTACAAATTCGTTGATCCTCTGAAATTAAGTACATATAACATAGATTTAGCCCTTGATGAAATTTAAATATAAGAAATACACTTTTCTTATAAAATTAGCCTACAAATAAGAAAACTCGGTAATTCTTGAACAATCCAGTACAACATTTTGTTATGTATTTTCCAAATTGCAATATTGACGGCTATTACAGTTATCCACAAGGTAATTACACCCTGATAGTGACAAGTAGCCTTTCTGTTGTAGATAGAAGCCCTGTGTGCATAATCTCATTTGGAAATTAAAGTTCATAAAAAATTGAATATCTATATTTATTATTACAATTAATGTGCTGTAATGTTTATTCGCTTTAATGTTTTATGAAAATATAAAAGTACGTGGGTCGTAGTTACTCATATTTAACACATTTATAAACTACAAAGGAAATTATGGAAAACAAATAGCACTATATTATGAGTCAAACATTGTAAAGTGTTGAAGAAAACCAGTAAAGAGAGATCTGAGAAAATATACTAGTGACAAAAACATAATAAATCTCCATTAGGCCGGCAATAATAATAACAAAACGTGTGAGAGCACAAGAAAATACTGCTTTTATCTATAACATATTTTGAAGTCGTGCTAGTAGAGATAATATCATGTTTCAAGAGCACTTTTCTCCTTCACGCATTTTGAATATTAAAATTTCGATAATTACAATTCCTAAACTGTATTAATTAAGGTACGTTAAATAGAGTGCTCTGCGTACATGACTTTTATATAATAATTACTAGAAGAAGTACTAACAGCTTTTAAATAAGATGCCGTACAACATTTGTCTAGTCAGTAGCAAACATTTATATAATTTTTGAGTGAATATTGCGTTGGATACAACTGCATCTCTTTAAAAAGTTTAAAAGAGAAACGTTATAATGTAATGTCTGTTATATATTCCGATTACACCACCAGCCTTAGAAGTCTAAGTTATACAGACACACATATATGTTTACATTTATAGCAACATTGGAATGCTTACAAAATGGTGTCACTGTCTTACCTTACTCATCACCAGCTTCCAGAGACACAGAGTTTTATGTAAAAAAAACTGAGAGAGAATGATATATCAGCGACGTAACACCTCAACATATATCGCTCTCCATATACTTACCATTATATTTAACAACGCAATATGTTTCGTGCGAAGGATAAATCGTTTGCCTTTCGCTTCGTCTTTAATAAGCCTGTTTGCTTGATGTGAACGTAGCAAGAGCAAACATATACAGTGGCTCACAAAATTGATCGTACACTTGACGCTATGAGACAATTGAATACAAATAACATCTTTTACATAGTTTATATTATAAGAAACTGAAATATATTATGTGAAGGGATCTTATAAACAAAATTTATTTATTTCATTTTTTTATACAAAATCAGACCTCGAACGTAGAAACAAATCAGTTTCATACACTAACTTAAGAGTCACAAAGTTATTCGTACACTTTGCCCATTAAAAAATTTCGAACATTCACTACCGAGTTTCGAATTCGTTTCTTCTTATCACCTCGGCTACTCTGTTTGGCATTGATTTTATCAACTTCTTTGTAACATTAGGGGTAACCTTGACCCACTCTTCTTTAGGGAACGTCTTCAGTTCAGTCAGATTATTCGGTTGGCGCTGCTGCACATTATTCTCTAATTTCCACCATAGATTTTCTATGGGATTTAGATCTAGTGATTGAGGAGGATTTGCAAGAGTCTTTGGTGTGTTGTACAATAGTCATGAGCGCACAATATAAGTGTTATGCTTGAAGTCGTTGTCCTGCTGAAATCTGTAGAACTGTCCAAGTCCTAAGTTTTCTGCACTGGACTTTCAGTTGGTCTTCAATATGTTGAGATATGCAAATTTGTCCATTGTTCCCTCAACAAAGTGTAGATTTCCCATGCCAGAAGCTGCCATGCAACCCCAAACCATGACTGATCCTCCTCCATGTTACATTGTTGGTCTAGTGTGTTTCTTCTTAAATTCTGCATTAAGTTTTCGCCAAATAATTTTGTGCCCTTCGGATCCATACAGGTTAAATTTGCTCTCGTCACTAAACATTACGCTATTTCAATAGTCTTCGGAGCATTGTTTGTGTTCCAGAGCAAATTAAAGCCATTTGCTTTGATTCGTATCGTTAACATAGCGCTCCTTCCTAGCAACTCCATTGAATCCAGCTTTTCTTAAACTTTTTCTCACTGTTAGTGTGGAAACAGATTAACTAATGGATGATGACACTTCTGTTGTCAGTTTGGATATATTTTGACGAGGAGCCTTTTTTATTTTTAAAATGATTCTTCGTTCGTCTCTTTCACTCAGTATACGATTTCTTCCTCGACCAACTTTATTTCTTGTCCTACCCTTGTGCTTGAATGTGTTTACAACTACCTGGATTGTTGAATGTGTTCTCCCCGTTACTTTTTCTGAAGTTCTTAAAGATTTGCCCTCTATGGCTAGTTTAATAATTAATTTGCGTTCTGAGTGTGTAGTTTCACTTTTTGGTGCCACTGTACTGCACTTTGTTCTTGTTACACTCACCTCAAATAGGTAGAAGGAAGTGGATGACCCACTAATACAATGACTCACTCCAACTTTCTGTGTTTTCACCCCTTCCACTTCAGCACGAACTAAATGTAAAATGTAGAATCAATTTTGTGACTGACTTTTTTTTACATGGATCTGGAAAATCCACCAACAACTGTAGACACAGAGGAAAAGAAGGTGCGATACTCATACAAATGGGTCTCATAAACATCAATTCCGCCTCAATAACTGCAAACATGTAGACTTTATGACGAGTAGTGAATTTACGCATTAACCCTCGAGTAGTCGCGCCGCGGTCAAAAGCACCGCAGGGAAATTATTTTCGATCGTGTGTCCATTCTGTTTGTCCGACAGACTTCTCCGTCTAGCTAATCTTCCCCCTCACCTTCCCGAACATTCCTGCTCAATCACTCCGTTATCCGTTATTTAGTTTAACTACTAGTGATTGTTTAGTGATCCTGCGGTGCTTTCCACCGCGTGCGACTAACCGTGTAATGTTTTTTCTCAGTATTTCGCTCTGCAATTGACCTTTGCTTTGGAAATGTTTTAAGCTTTATAAACATAAATATTATTTTAATGGACAGAAAAGAGGTCGACAGAGTTAACAAACTAATACCAATTATGAAAAAAAGAGAAAATTAGAAAGGAACGGCTTAAAACAAGGGAGGGAAATGTTAGGAATGGACTATTTGGATAAATCAGCCGAGATGATCTCGTGAAAGCTTTGTCTGAGGAAGATCATAACAAATATATATATATATATATAAGTGAGTGAACACGAAAGGTGAAGTGAGGAGTATGCAAGCGAATCTGAAGATCTTAAACTCAGAAATAACCAGCGATTCCTTGAATGTAGTCAGAGCAGGAGAGGACGAAATAAGGGACTACGAAGTGTAGAACAGTGTAAATTTGAAGATAACCTAAAATAATGCAATGTAGTACTGTATAGGTGAAATTTCAAAATAACAGGACCGTAAAATAATTCAATGTAGTGCTGTATAGGTGAAGTTTCAAAATAACAGGACCTTAAAATAATTCAATGTAAATTTGATTTGATTTCAATTTAGCGCCCTTTTCAGCATCAAGGCTATGTAAGACGTGGACCTACTGCTTAACGAAGGATACGAACCACATGAGATCCCACCGTGAATCGAAGCGGAAGTTCCACGCCAAAGGCGTGTATGCTAACCGCTTAGCTTCGAATGAGCTCTAATTCAATGTAAAATGCGCTGTGAAGCTTTGTTTTAGCGTTATGTTTATATAGTATATTTTTAACTAATTTACTATTGCATTTCTAATTTTAGACGAACCAGAGTTGACAGAAAGATCATCAGATTTAGAATTTTCATTAAAATCAGTGCGTAGCTATCTATCTAAAGAAATATGTAAGAAAAAAACATTTTATTCCAAATGAGAAATAACAAAAAGGACATGTCTAATTGTAGTTTTCTCTAATAGTTATTACTGTAAAACTTATTACAATAATAAAAATGTTCTTCCCTCTTATTCAGAAAATTTACAAAATTACGTTTCTAATACAAGAAAAATGTTTAAAACGATATTTGCAACATTATGTTCGTGCGGTTCTTTTGACCGCGCGCGACTACTCGCGTTACTTTTTCAACGCGACTTCTCGAGGGTTAATTTTTAGAAATTAGTAGGGTGTACGATCAATTTTGTGAGCCACTGTATGTATAGAGTTGCTGCAATGGAGAAGAAAGAGAAGTAAGATTCTGTGTTTTCCTTTTGATCAACTCACTCGTTAAGAGCTTTGAGACAGAGCACTTCCTTTGTTCATACAAACAGAAAATCACAAGCATAACGTCATGGATTTTCCTTCGTACTTCCTCTTGCTCTTCTCTTATAATTACATTATCTCTCTTGCACACGAGAGCTATTCAAAAATTTACATTTAAATATATTCTTTCACATCAAATACTAGTATTGCTAGATATAAGAAAGTACATATTTCAGTAGCATTTAATGGTTATTACTAGTGGCGCATAAGAAGGTTATTAAAAAGTAATTTAGAAATATGTGTTCATATCTGGGAAACTGGTATCAGGAACACAATGAAGTATATACACACACCGGACAAAAAATTAGTCACTACCGTTGGTACTTACGTTAATACCGTGTAGCGTCGCCCCTGGCCTGGACAACCGCCTGGATGCGGTCGGGAAGGGAGTCCACAAGTGTTTGCAAGGCCGTCACATCCAGTTGAACCCACTCACGGAGGATAAGATCACGCAATTCCACCAAACGTCGGGGATGCTGATGTCGACGTTTCACCTGCTGTTCCAATTGGTCCCACAGATGCTCAATTTGGTTGAGGTCCGGTGATTTTGCGGGTCATTCGAGTTGTGGTAGGATACCTGAGTGTTCCTCAAACCACTCACATATGGGTTCAGCTCTGTGAACTCTACTGTTGTCGTCTGGAATAATGGGTGTGTCTACAGCAAAGTCATCGCGAAGAAAGTGATGAAGAGCAACCCCTGCTCGTCCAGGATGTTCAAATAAACGTGCTGGTTCATGTTTGTGGACACCTCAATGAGTGGGCCCACCCAACAGTACGAAAAATACCCCCAGAACATGACAGACCCACCCCGGCCTGCACCTGACCTTCCACACACTCCGAGTGAAATGCTTCATGTGGCCGTTGGTGGACACAACGCCGGGCGTCATTCGAATACAGGCAAAATCGTGATTAGTCAGACCATATTACACGGCGCCAGTCTGTTACTGTCCATGTTTGATGATTATTGGCCCACTGCAGACGAGCAACTTTATGTGCATGTGTGAGCAGTGGCTTTTTGCGAGATACCCAACTCCATATGTTCGTTGCATGTAGTTCTCGTCACAATATTCTCTCGCTAACAGGTTGGACTGGGCGTGCATTCACGGACTCCAGTAATTCCTGGCTGGTCTGGAAGCGATTTCGATTCACAAGCCTGGCAACTCGTCTTCGGGTCCGATCTGTGAGGATCTTTTTCCGACCACAGTTCTGGCGACGTGTTTCATTGCCATGTGTCTTACACCACTTGTTGTAGACACGTTGAACAATCCGCCGCGAAACACCAACAAATGGGGCAACTTCCATCACTGTGTGACCTTGGGCACAGCCAAACACGATTGCTCCTTTTTGCCACTCTGTTACATTGTTACTTTTACCCATTTTGACGGACACTGTCCACTTACAACACACTTGTCCCACTAACTGAAGCTGCCTTATGGTTCCGTAGAGGCAGTGCGCGCACAGTTGTGCACGTGACTCGACTGCAGCGCCATCTGTACAGACTTTACACTTCATCTCTCCTTCTACACAAGGGTGACTAATTTTTTGTCCAGTGAGTGTATCATACAAGACTATAGACTGAGTTATATCTATCAAGTATATATCCGGTCTGTTCAAAAGGTAGATGTTAACTGTCCGGCATAGAAGACGAAAAATTATTATAGAGGTATTATTTAGTAAGATCTATTTATTGGTGTGTAGATAAAGGTTGATAAGGCAGCTTTCTGATATTAAAATCATACTTCCTAAATTTTAAACATTTATGTGATAAATATAAATGTAGATACGGGTAATTGAATTGAACCTATGGTTGGTTTCGTCATCTATGGGAAAAGTGACTTGGTTTATATTTTCTAATTTTTTAATTACTTGCACATTATCCTCATTATGTGTTTGTGGCAATAATGTTTTCTATTTCCCATCTTTCATCCGTTATTTTCCATAATGTGTTGTGTTTTAGTTGTGTGTGTGTGTGTGTTGTGTAATTGTGTTTAAGTTATTTTCCATAATGGTGTTTCTAAAGCATTGCCTTTTTGTAAATATACAACGACCCACCAAAGGTAGCCGTTAACCCTGGTTCGGCTAATAATATAAGTATTTCTTTTAGTGGCAATAATCGTTTACACTTTAAAATATGTTCCGTAATTATATTCACTAGTATTATCACCTTTTCTACCGAAATTACAAGTCCATGATAAGTGTTAGATAATTTATTCGTTGATTCTCTTTTAGCGTATATTCACACAAATTGTCTTGCAATCATACATGTTAATTATGTATCTATAAACAACTACATAGCAACCAACTATACAATAATAATGTATATTTTTTACATATCTTAAAAACATTCTTCTTTTGTTTTCTTTAGTTAACATTATATCAGGTATAGTGCTTGTGTAGAAGCACTTTCTGCCCAAGATACAAGTAATTATCGACCGATACAAAGTATCTCGTTGTATAAAATGTCGCCCGATGATGGGACTAGATATAAAAGTTATAAGGTAGCTTGACTTTTATATTTAAGAACTACTGGTCCGTTTATAATGATGGCATAAGAATAGTGCTATTCTTTACATTTTGATCGCACCTCATATATCATTTTGTTCAATTATTTTATATAGATACATTTATATTAAAACATTCATCATTCCATTGTCATTTACCTTTGACAATAAAGTTCCAACGCAAATCAATATAATAAAAATAGCCTTTGTGTTTAATCAATTATGAATCGACTTATAATTCTTCACATCAACAAAACAGAATTAAAAAAAATCATTTGGAAATTATCATTGGTTAATGAGAATTAAAGACAATTAAATTAAGTAAAAATCAAAAATTAAATGTAAACTACGTTCGGACGAGCAAAAAGAAGAAAATAAACTTATTTTTACACAAACAGAAGTCCCCCTTTTTTTCTTTTCTTTTAGTCCTCTTCATTCTTATTAATTTGAGCAAGGATGTCAGGTGTAACTAATTTTTTCACTAGACACGTCCATTTTTCTCTTGTATACTGGGTAGGTCTCCAAACCTTCAACTCATCTATATTACGAATTCCAATTGACGTACCCGTCTTAGCGTTCAACAATTCAAAAACTTTAGGGTTTATTTCCTTGAAACATAAATAAGGACCTGAGAAAATGTCACAAAATTTATAAATCTTCTTTAACAACGCATTACTTTGTGGATGTTGTTTGACAAAAACTAAGTCATTGATCTTGATCCGATATTTTCCTTCTTGTAAAGACTCTAGTTGAGAATTACGTTTCAAAAATTTGTTGTGTCTTCGAATTTTTACCATATTCACTATACTCGAAGAATCTACGATTGTGAATCTTCTAACTTGACATTAAAATGTTGTTCCACAGGGAAAATCAAATCAGAACCGTTATGTACATTAGCAGGAGACACGCCCAAAGTGTCTGATATCGAATGATTCAAAAGGTACGTGATTTGATTGACATGCTTAATCCATTCGGTATGCTTATCTTTGCAAAAGTGTCGAAACAACATACCAAAATTACGATGCACATTTTCTACAACAGAGCTGCTAGGATGGTACGGAGTTACGAAATGAATTTTAATGTTAGCCTTGTTCATTGCTTTAATAAACATATCACTTTTGAACTGTGAACCATTATCACATAATATGTGTTCGATAGGACCACAATGTGGAATGTATACGTTCAAGATTTTATTTATGATAGCAGTGGACGTTGCTCTACGCAGAGGATAAGCTACTACATAGCGCGAAAAGATATCCATAGTAGTAAGTAGATAAGTTTCTCCGGTAGCTGCTCAGAAAACAATACATCATCTTTTGAATTCATCAAATTTTGTGTGACTTGCGTTAGTTGATCATTTAATTTATCACTTTCTGAACTTACAGAAACATTATTCAATACATTAGGAACATTATTATATTGACAAGCAATATTATCAGATTTAGGAAGAAGTTTCTGAACGATTTCCTGAGGTATGCCGGGTATAGTTAACGTTTGATTTCTGAAATCGAGCATGCCACGCAACTGAGACAATAAATCTAAACCAATAATTAGTTTTTCATTCAGTTCCTTTATCACTAGAATAGGAATTGACATTTCAAAATCTTGGATAGCTATTGTCACACGAGTAATTCCGGCTACTCTCTTTTTATGTTTACCAGTAAAATCGACTATAATGAGATTCTCAGCTTTTTGCAATTTAGAATTCGAATAATCACTAGTAATTGCTTTCCATGACGAATATGATAATAAAGAGGCATTTGCGCCTGTATCCAATAAAGCTTCTGTGCTTAACCCATTTATTTTGACGGGTATTCTAGCAGTACTATATGATTTTAAAAATACAAAGTTTTCTTCAACACCAAAACCATCATTGACATTATCATCTTTGAACCAACAACGATTTACTACAGGCATAAATTGATACCGACATCTATTGATTGCTATTTCCGAATCATTATTTACAGATACGTCATGTAAAAGGTCGTTGTCATCATTAACATGAACACGTAAATTTGAAGATAAATGTTCATAAGAATCAATAGCTGATATGGGTTTGACATTATCGCAAAGATTTGAAGATAAATGTTCATAAGAATCTATAGCTGATATGGGTTTAACCCCTACCACATCAGCTGCAGTCAGTTTAAATTCATACTCGTATATGGTTCCAATAAAGTACATTGTACTGCACAATCGTGATTATGTTCCGCATTATTTTGTACATGAATTGCGTCATTGTTTTGATTTTGATACGAAGTGCCATCTCTTGAATTACGATTACGTCTATCAATGTAGTTTACTGTATTTCTGGAATTTCGCCATGTATTTCGTCTATTTTTGAATCTACTTTGGTTATATGGTCTGACACAAGGATTATCACGATTAATTAGGTTAGGTGGATTCCCAACATATCTTTG
This sequence comes from Thermobia domestica, assembly GCF_964235325.1. Lineage (NCBI taxonomy): Eukaryota > Metazoa > Arthropoda > Insecta > Zygentoma > Lepismatidae > Thermobia > Thermobia domestica. The sequence goes on from NW_027656181.1 coordinate 97,895, forward strand.
CCCATTTTGCTCGTTCTGATTGTTTAAATTTACTCGATTTAGGTTGTGTTCCGTATCATTCATATTGCGGATATTTAGATTACGAACAGGTACAAGGTGATCTGAATTGTTTTTAATTTTACCTACTCCCGCTTGATGATTCAGTGCCTGGTATTGAGTTTCGTAACATTGGACAAGCATTAATAAGTGATTAAAACTCATGCACTGCGTAGAAAACAGGATCTGTTGTAATTTAAACGGTAGTATATTTCGAATAGATGCAATCACTCTAGATTCCGATTGCAACGGATTTACGACTTTTAATTCGTTATACGTATTTACAACAAAATCAACAACAGATTTGTGCAAACGAGGATTAAAAGGTTGGTTTCTAATTGTGGCATCTCTGTTTGCAAGTAAAAAGTCGTTTTCGTAATTTGCAATCAGCGCGGCTTTGAATTCCTCATATGTATTGACGTGATCTCGTACTGCTTTAAACCATAAAGAACATGGTGGGAGTAATAAATGAGGGATTAGTTTCATATATTGCGATTTATCTATACACATTGTACTGCACTCATCCTGAAATTTTTCTAGGAAAGAAGTAGCATTTTCATTACATTTACCACTAAACTTACTCATAGCACGTATTTCGCTCATCTTTACACTTAACTTTACATTCCTTTCACCATTTCGTGTTCGCGTTGAGTGACAATTTCTACCTACTGCGTTATGCGTGGTTCCACCATCTCTTTTCCGCCCATCTGTATTCCTTGGATGAATTCTTTCCAAAATAATGTCCTCATCGGATGGATTACTTGAAGAAGAGATAACGTAAGGTCCACGTTGATCTGCTGTGGGTGAATGCGAGGGCATCTCTTGTGAACAAGGGAACTCCAAACGATCATTAACCATGTTGTTGTGGTATGCGTTGTCCTTAATCTGTAACGTCCTAATTTCCTCTTGTAAGGTAGATATCAATTGAGTATTTGCACGTATTTTGTTAGAATTATCAGTGACCTGAATCTTTTGCTGACAAACAGAAGATTCTATTACTTCCAAATCCTTTTTTACACAATTGACTTCTTGGATTACATGGTTGTAATTATCCTGGCAATCTTCAGATAATCTTTTTAGCTTTTCATCAAACTGTAATGTGATGTCTCTCACCGCCTGAATAACAGATTGTTTCGTCTCTTTTGATTTTTGATCTATTTGCTCTAATCTTCTACTTAATTCTTCTGACTTTTGATCTATGTGCTCTAATCCTTTACTCAATTCTTCTGACTTTTGATCTATGTGCTCTAATCTTCTACTCAATTCTTCATGTTGTCTACTTGATTCTTCGGATTTCTGCTGTACCGTCTGTTTTAATTCGTTGGACACCTGAGCCAAATTTTGCTTCTTGGCTTCTAAATCGTCTTTTCGGCTTTGTTCCTGTCGCTGTAATTCCATTAAAATTTTGTCTTCTAATGTCAACATTTCGGGTGTAATGGATGCTATATTTTGCTCGTTATTAACACTGTGAACAGTTTCATTCTCTACTATCTCATCGATCATAATTTTTCTTGTGATTACTCTGCCACTTCTGAGAATAGTTGAGTTCGTATTCATGAACCTTCTTACAGAGGTAAATTCACCCTTACTTTAGACTTCGGGATCTGAATTTACAAGAATCCCGGGTGAGGTAAACCAAAAATTTTACAACGACCCACCAAAGGTAGCCGTTAACCCTGGTTCGGCTAATAATATAAGTATTTCTTTTAGTGGCAATAATCGTTTACACTTTAAAATATCTTCCGTAATTATATTCACTAGTATTATCACCTTTTCTACCGAAATTACAAGTCCATGATAAGTGTTAGATAATTTATTCGTTGATTCTCTTTTAGCGTATATTCACACAAATTGTCTTGCAATCATACATGTTAATTATGTATCTATAAACAACTACATAGCAACCAACTATACAATAATAATGTATATTTTTTACATATCTTAAAAACATTCTTCTTTTGTTATCTTTAGTTAACATTATATCAGGTATAGTGCTTGTGTAGAAGCACTTTCTGCCCAAGATACAAGTAATTATCGACCGATACAAAGTATCTCGTTGTAAATATTGTAATTAAAGAGGATTTAAAACGGTAATGTCATTTGTGTTGTTTAGAAAGGAACCCATTTCTTACTTATTATATGAAAATCTTCGAATAATTTATTCGTTTTTGTAAACACAGAATTCAGCATACGAAGAGTTATACCTTTGGGCAGTATATTTAAGTTTTAATTCATATTTAGCTATATCACTTATCATTTTATCAGTTAAGTGTTTGGTAAATTTGTGTGGAAGAAATTTCTTATAGTTTCAACATTCCACTATAATACTTATACCGAAGTTGTTATTTTTTTTTCAAATTTTGGAATATAATGATTTATGTCTAACTCTAATTTTTGTAAACAAATAACTGACTTTATTTAAAAGTTTCCAAGCTTATTTAAATATGGAACATGTTCTCCCACATTTATATAATAGAAAATCTTTATTTAAAATGTTCGTTTTTAATCTAATAACAACCTTTAAGAGAAATAGTTCATAAATTGTAAGAACTAAATCTAAAAGTAACTTAAATAATGTAAAATTCTACTACTTTTTCATTTTTAGAATCATAAGAAATTTTTTTAGGTAAATTAAAATTGCATAAGAAATCGGCTACTGCTTCTACATAAGATATAAATTTTTATATTAATTATCTCATTTACAGATACATCATTTCTCTTACTACAATTAATTACATTCATTGGTATATATTTTAATGGGCTCAACTGAATTATAATACATTTCCGTATTTCCACAAGATATTCTCTGGAATGCACTGTTATCAGTATACATTTTAAAATAATAATTATTATCAATATGCAAATTTCTATTTTCTTTTGGAAAGACCTCCTGTTTCTCAAATTAATATTGTTAACTTTACAATGATCAAATTTACTGGGACCTGCTGTATGTTTATTATTTTACGTTTGAAAGTTACAATTGCAAAATCAGAAATATCGGATTACCTAAAATTAGATTCAGTATTTATATCAAATTCGAAGAAAGAACCTTCTACATTCCTTTTACACATTGATAAGTGTGAAATGAGAACATAGTTTTGTTTTTTGAATATCTAACTTTAACTTGCTTTTGTAATTACATTCTTACTCCACAATTGGCATTCTTATCTCCACAATCTTTATTGCTATTTTGCCAACATGAGGCGCTGTTGCAACTGCTCCTTTTCCAGCCAACTTATATAAAACATCATTATTTTTGCCAGCTGTTATACATATTAATCTAAATTCACCTCTCGACATAACCTCTTTTTAATCACTTAAAAACCGTCAATTAATCTTTTCGAAAGAAATATATCAGTAAAATACTTTTCCTATCCTAGTTTATTCTCTGTTTCGAATCCTACTTGTATAAGTATTCAGCTTTTGGTTTAGAAAGAACAGAAAGAACAGCTGTAAATGTTATTCCAGGAAGAGCAATATTATGTGTAATTACGCCATGCTTTCTAATTTCTATGATAGTGAAGAGGGATGGAAATAAATTATCTGCAAGGTTTATTCTATACTTAGCTTCAAATGTACCTTCAGATTGAGCACTTACAATTTGAAATTTCATATAAAAGTATGATCTGTGAGAATGAATAAATCCATCTCTCCTACATAAGTTATATTCAATATCTTTGTTACGTTCATTCAAATTATTATATGTTCTCAGATTTATTGCAAAGCTCTGCAACTCATAAATTATAATTATATTCATACCATTATTAAATGGAAAATGTTCAAGACATACTAAAAGGTATAAATGTGTCGTTAAACATATATAAGGTGTACAAAGCATATATGTATGACAATATTTTTAAATTAGTAAACCATTACTATTCCCGTCCTTACTTTCGCATTAATAGCCGTAACAAGTCAAAAATCTCCAAGCCTTTCTTTCCTTGATGCGTATTTACTAAATTGTCTTTTCCAAGCTTGATTTAGTTGTTCTTTACTTTAAATATGTCTTGAAGCTGTATCTACATTACCTCTATATGTCATATTCACTTCAACCTTCATCTAATGAGTTAATATTTTATATCCTCTTTCTAATCATTCCTGTAGCTTAGTACCAGCAGTCAGCCTTTCAAGTTTCCCTGAAGGCTGGAATGAATCTGAATGGATAATCGAACTTGGTCAGACTCCTCACCACCACACCCGTTGAGTGTCAGAGACAGCTCCATATTAGACTGACTTTATATTTCATTTTTGCTAACTTAGGAGCTGACGTGCGGATTTTCCAATCCTAACCGTCATTACCATTGGTTTCGGTCATTAGCCGAGTTCTCCCTAAATGTTTCCAAACATAGATGGCAGAGTAGGCTCTAAGGAAGTCCCTGTAACAAGGTGAGTATTGCCATGCTCTTTGCAAGCAATACAGTGTCCCAGTTGACCGCAATACCTAAAACCAGGAATATGGAATTCGAATGGGACTTTATTAACCAAATACTTCGCTAACCTTTTACCACGTTTTTCATCATTCCAAAATCTTGGTGGACATCTGTTTAATAACATTATCAGTTATTTACCGTTTGTATCGATAGAAATAAATTGTAAAAGTTTGGTATTATTCATACTTACAATATCTACTTTCTCATTATAAAAATAATATCACCAGCTTATTCTTCTCCATCTACAGCAATTAACGTATTTAATAATTTTCTAACATCATCCATCCAAACATATTCTTTAGGAAGTTCAGTATACTGATTAATTCCTTTCAAGACTTAGGTGATTTATTTTTGTCTTCCAGGAGTTTGAGGTGAATATGGAATATCAGCTGTTTCCCAAATAGATTTTATAAGGTAATTGTGTTCTTCACTTCCGCTATTTGCAACTTTTCTACTACCTGAATTGTAATTTTGAAACGCAGCACCTGCTTCTATTTTTATTTGCTTTTATTTATAATAATCCTTTTAATCATATTCTTCAATTTTTTATTAGTATTCAATGTCAACAGATCACATAAAATATGTGTTACTTTATAAATCTTACCATTAACATTAGAATTTCCAAACTTATTTATTGTTTTACCATATTCATCAACAGCTTGTATATCAAATACACGCCATCCATTCTACTACTGTATTTTATTGAATCTTACCATATTGTTGAGTTGTTAAAGCCTCTAATATTCTACTTTATTTTTTCTCATTTATCTGTTTAGTCACTAGTATATCATCCCCCTCTACAAGCTTATCGTACATTGGAAGTGTTTGTAAATATTTCGAATATACGAATCTACTCATGAACTCCTGATTACAACTTGAAAAAAATATGGCATCAAATTTTTGTTTAGTTTTACTACGTCTTTAACCTCAACACCTAAATTCTTAATAGCATCAATTACAACTTGTTGTACCTTCTTATACCTATCATATGTTCCTGCTCTTCTTTCGCATATTTAAAGCCTTTAATAAGAAACTCTTTTAACTTAAAATTCCACGTAATTTATTTCTTGTCAATTTATTGTAAGTAATACTAACAAACATTAATAAACGTGAAGATCCGTATAAAAAACGTAGGTAAATCAATCATTTATAAAAAAATCATCTTATTTCTATATTCGCCATTATTTACTTTCGTTGTCATATCGATAACTATAAAACAATTATCATCCTGTCAATATGACCATATTTCTTTGAATTTACTGCAAAACATATCTCCTCCAACAAGCGCTTTATACACATGATTAAGATTAGTATCATTTTGACGAAGGTGCAAGGTTTCCAAATTTCTCCTTCAAAATCTTTGAAAAGCACAAGTTCATTCTCTTCTAGTGATTTGTGTAATGAAATAAAAAGTCTAAGCGGAATGTTTAAAGTTCCAGTGCTACAACATAATTCAAAATGGAAGAAAATCCAAAATTCAAGTAGAATCATTCTTATTTTATAAAGACGTACTTATATTCAGTATTATACAAAAGTCTCATGATTTACTCATTAATATATAAGTCAAAGTATTATAGCTGAAAACATGAATTTGAACAGAATATTACTTTAGCAGAAAATTAAGTACTGGCTAAAAATATTTTCGTATGAAACATTGTCCTCTATGGGATTGAAAGAAGGTTCAAATAGTATTTTGCTAAGAATAAAATGTCTCACGAATCACAGAAGTTATACCTTTATAAATTCCATGGATGAGAATGGGAATGGTTCCATTATGTATAATGTTGTATATTTAATAATGCTAAGTAACAATCTCAGCTTATTTAAAGAAACATTAGTGAAAAGTATCATTAAATTGTAAATTTGATTAGAACTTCATTGACAAAGCTACCAGTAAATTAACACAAAATAAAATTAAAAACAGACTTGCAAAAATGATCTATGTACTTTTTACTATGTATTTAAATCAGTGTAATTCAATCGTTTGCGATTGTTTACGGTAGTACGTAAAACCTATGCCTCTACTTTGTCTCTTTCTATGATTCTCACCATTGGGGCTTATGAATACGTGATATCGAAGAAATATTGATTAGATTTATTGATTATATACTATTCGAACTCGCGGTCTCGTTTTATTTAAGCAGACTAAATGTTTTACTAGCGGCTAAAACATCTTAATTTCGTCTTCACTATTGATGCCCACGAGAAGACACGATTGAAGAGAAGTTTAATGAAGTCCCGCCTTGTCTCGATTTTTAGCAAAACTCTTTAATTTCCTTTTGAAAAATGTCTCGTCTTGTCCAGCAACTTTGCTTCCTTGTCTTCTAAAAATGATTTTGGTAATTGTTTTCACATAGTAATGAGAAATTTAAAAGCTTTGTAGTGATAGGTGTTTAATAATTAGCATCAAATAGTAAGATACACAACTCTCAGTTTTTTTTTAAAAAATGTTTATATCAAAACATGTCTGTAGCTATTGCGGCTACGTTTCTTCCACCTTGAGCAATTCTGGAAACTTAACAATTTTGCCGATATATATGACAATTTGATTCCATCCTAGTTTACGCTTTCTGGTAATAAAGATGAAAGAAATATATTGTACCATCACTGACAAAAAACTGGCACTTATCATTTTTGCTGCGTGTAATTATTACTGCAAGTGAGAGCGCTGTCAAACCTATCCAAAATAAAAATCTGCATTAAAATATATCACAATATCAAATTTCGTAAAACAAAGTTTGGCAAAATATGTTCAAATATGGAATTGTGTGATAAAATGTTTATTATATGTTTCCCCGTCCGTGAATACAAGACGAATAGATCCTAATTGAACAATAATTGGCTATGAATTTTATAAGATGTGTGGTCTCCGAAACAAAAGAATGTGAAAACATATGGAATATTTATATGACCTTGCAAAGCGTTTCTTTTGATCTAGTTCAGAAACGTTCATTGACGAATCTGGTATTTGTGCTAAAACTCTGCTTGAGGTATTGAAAACACACAGAAGGTTATTTTAACTTTCTTTAATATTCTACATACGTCTCATGTAGTTTCTGGAAGTTTTAACACTAATTTTGCTGAATTCATATTAATAAAGACACCAGTTTTGATACGGATTCGACTTTCAAATTTTTTGATGTTTCCGTATTTTCTGATAATGTTGACACGATTTCAAATTGGGTTAAGCAAGCCATGATATGAAAGTGATATTAAAATAAATGCCCATTTGAATCCGCGTGTTACACTTTTATATAGAATCACTTCCTTTTTCCGTCTGTTATAAATGCGATTCTAAAGAGAAGATGATCTTTTAAAAATAGGGTTCTTAAATAGCTGAGTTTTCGTATCAATCTAATATGTGGATTAAATAAATATGTCGCTTTATTGAAAGCTTTTGGATACCAACATTATGAATGCAAATTGGTGTCTAGGTTGAACTATTGTTTTGATCACTTTGGAATTTGAAATATTTAATTTGAAATATTAAAAAAGTATTAATTTTTTCCATGTACTCACGCTAGGAATTTTTTCCAACGATAAACACAATGGCTGGCTATTGTATCTTTTATATGGTCCTCTCCCTTATCCCGACACCTTCTTATATGTCAAATGTTTGAGGTCTGTGATACAGTCTTATTAAGTAAAGTGTGTATTTCAGGTTTATGCAGGGAATTGTTCAATGGATACTGGCGAGCTTATGACCACTCCATCTCGAGCGCCTCCAGTAGATCACGATCCCTACATTATCCATAGAGATATGAGAATCCTGTAATGAACTCTCTTCTATCAAAGAAGCAACATTTTAATCAAACTTATCTATGTTGTGATAGATGCTAGATTTTCCTTACCTATCTTTCTCGTGAATCTGAATTTGAACTAGACACTGTATCAGAATTAGAGGCATAAATTAATGTATTTATCCTTGAAGAACTTCGATAAATTGCGATAATATAAAATACGTAGATAACCAACTCCTACAGTACTTACACACCGTCACTCTTACTCAAGTAGTCAGATCCCCTAAAAGAGTAATTATGATATCAACGGTTATAGATTTTACAACTATCCTAAAGAATCCTCGTTAGAGATGTTTGAGAAGAAAGTCAAAGTTGAAGCACTGAAATCATCGAAACGTAAACAATCTTCAACTATTACGGAAGCCCGTCTTCTTTCTGTTTTTATTAATGGAGTCGATTGTACATACAGAGATGAAGAAGTTCAGGAATAAGTGCAGTTAGAATCTTCCACAATGAATAAAGTTCTTCGAATTCGCAAAGATCAGGATCATACATAAATAATGAATACCTTAACATCATCACATGAGACGATCGATCAGTCTTTGGTCATGACGTTCTGATCTATAAAAGACGACACTGCGTAGAATTATCTCGCTCATTACCTCCTTTACAATTAATTTCGAAAAATACTAGGTTCACAATCTGGACACAATTATTTACAGTTGCAAGGCAACCGTTTGTACTTACTGCATTGAACACTCCCTAATACATACATGTACAATTTACAACCCATTCCTTATAGTGCTATATCCGATAATCTGTGTCCTACTTTGAACTATAAATAAAACAAAGACTTTTAACTGAAACTTGTGGCACTCAGGAAGTATCAACACTGTAAACTAATAACTTCTGTAGAAGTAGATATTTCTTGGCAGACACTACACATGCTACACTGACTTTCACTACTTTATCATGAAAGTATTCAGCCATTTATTTGCTCATGCATCATCCATCAATTAATTCACTCTATTCACATCACCGTTCATATTTACTTCTCGCCACTTACTTTAAACAGATTCACATTTTCATTCCACGAAGCTGGCATTTAGTTCCTAATGGTCACTAATTACTTACTAATTTTCTAAAATAAAACACATTTTTAAAATAAAACGCTGCTGCTCGAAGAAAACGTAAACATCTTTCTTATAATTAAAACCTTTAAAGGGTCGGAATCTACCTACTTCGCCATTTGTAATGTATTAAGCCACAAATGGATTCTTCTGGCTCAGCGGAAGGTTAGGTACGGCTCTTTTTTAGCATACCGCACAATATCGGCTGCATTCTTGCACGCTGACAATTTTCCTGAGCATGATAACATGACTCTATAAGTTTGAAGTACCGCAATTACACTCATCACCATACATATCAAACTAGGTTTTCCTATACCACTTACTTTCTTATATTTTCTACACATAGAAATATTATATTGTTAAAGGGGAGATTAATTTTCACAATAGTAGAGATACTAATGTACACCTTTGCTCACAGAACTAGTCACTCCCAATATCATCGGACTTCTTCATGATTTTCTCATCACGATCTCATATGCGATTCCCGATTTCGTTATCACTTTTACCAGTCTTGTTTTCCACTGCACTGTATATGTGCTTGCATTTCCTTTCAGCGATCGAGCACCAACTAAGCTCACGTAACGACATACTCTGGCCATTAGTTCTTCTATCTTTCCCTTCCTCGTCCAACTCTTTACTACGACAAGGTCAATTAACACCAATCCTGTGAATATATTTATGAATCATTTCACTATATTTAAGGAAAAGAAAGAGAAGACCAATTATGAAAGAGCATTAATACTTTCAACTAGATCATCAATTGTACATTATGACCTTTTATTTTCTCCATCTTTATTTTGCAAAAAAACTTTCTTTCATCTCAATATTTTCATATGATTCGCCGTTCACCCCAGCTGTATTTGTAATAAATAATACTTGAAATCATCACATATTTCATCATTGCACCTAACAACAGCGTTCAGTTCTAAACTACCGTAAGGAGTATAAACTGGAGCATTGCGTAAATGCATTAAATTGTCTAACCGATACTAACCATCCTATTAAGATTTAGAAGTCGCTTAATGTCCTTTGTGGCAAATGAAACTAAATCGCATTGTCCACAAAATAACATGTCTCCTAAAACCATGGATCACTTCACTCGTATGTGAAACATCTCAATTAACGCAGCAAAAACTTAAGAAAATATGTTTCGATGTCTACTGAGAGTATCTCATTTCAGCTTCACGACTCTCACTTCGCTCCACTGAGAGCTGTCACACCTGTCATGGCACTATTTCTGAAAGTCGCCTAACCTACAAGAATAATTTATAACACACTGCTGCCAAAGCTTAATAATTTTTGAACCTTTCAAAACTCCTTACATGCATGACCTGGGAACTCTAATCGACTAGAGTCCTCAATAGAAACAAAGCCTTTATTATCCAGCTTTCACATACGGCTTTCCGTCCTGGGTCTTTCATAAGAACTGAGTGTCTCGTATGCACGCCTTCTGCATAACCCACCCTGTTCAGCTACTCAGTCTTACCAGATATACTTTTAAACTCATTAAGATGTTTTGAGTCACATACCATCTTAAGTCTCTCAAAGAGAAATTAATCATAGTTTGTTACGTTTCCCAGTACTTATTTCTCAAGGTCAGTGTATACGATCATGAAATTCATACTGATTGTTCTCGGTACTGTTCTTCGTTATCTCGCCTCTAACACTCTACTTCGAAACTCAACCTTTTAATTATTCTTATGTGGTCTTTTTACAAAACTACATTGTAAAAATTGAGGTGTTGAACAGTACAAAATGACTACCACTTTAGCGTGTTACATTTGTGTTAATTCAGCACAAAGACATCGCCTTTCGAGCATATCAAAAATAGCTCGTTACTAACCGAGATAATTTGCATTTGTATATATCGTTTAATATAAGCAAACCTTTACAAAATATCTTTGCCACTTGTGCCAAGTAACGAATAATGTTCTATGTTTTCAGCAATCGGTCACAATAATATTGTTGTAAAACTGTGATCGTCTGACAATAATAACACTCACAACAGTGTGATCGTCTGACAATAATATTGTAAACCTGTGAATCATCTGGCAACAGTTGCACAGATAGCTGTGCTTCCATCTGTTTTCTTTATCAGTTGTTCTTGTGTCTTAGCATATATGACCATAAAATGGCAGAACTGTTGTGAGTGTTATTATTGTCAGACGATCGCAGTTTTACAACAATATTATTGTGACCGATTACTGAAAACATAGAACATTATTCGTTACTTGGTAGAAGTCCCAAAGATATTTCGTAAAGCTTTGATCATATTAAACGACAAATACCAATGCAAATTCTCACGGGTACTAACTAGTTATTTTTGAAATGTTTGGAAGGTTATGTCTTTGTGCTGAGACCTGGCAACCTGGAGCTCTAACCATGTTAAAAAATAGGGTATCCGTAGCCGGCGGAGAATAATAAGCGAGTCACTTAGGCATTCCATCCCCATTAGTTGAACTGAATCGCGATCTTCGTATATACGGTTGGATAACTTGCCTCTTGAGGTTAAGGAAAAAACCGTCGAAATGTTTTTTTTAAACCTCCAGAGGTTGGCACTCTGATTTCGTCTTAACTGTTGACAACCTTGCTATTCTCTAGGCTTAACGATTTATTTTGATACTCTCCTATTCGGAAGTAGAGGTACCTGAAGAAGAAAAGAAATAAATAGTTGACAACTTTGCTACCTATACCGGCGAACGATTACTTTCGTGCTTCCTCTCTGGAGGAAAGAGCACCTTAACAAACTTTAAATTTAGAGCTTTGCTCTAAGACCAGAATAAACACAGGGGCTGTCACTACCCTTTTGTGGGAAACTGGCGCCATCTCCTACCTTAGTTATAAATATGGCTTCTCAGAAGACAACAGCGAATTCAGATAAATAAAAATACAATCACACCGGATTTCACGTCTCAGGGGGGAAGATAATAAAACCGACGTACAAGCCAGAAGATGTTCTAGTGCCTTTAAGCAAATAGAAGCAAGGAACCGCCCTAGCGAAATTGAAATCCACTACACTCAAGCAGTCAAGTGTTTCGCAACCATGCACTTCGAATACTTCGGAAGATATGGATTTTACGTTCGTAGGAACGCTAAAGCGACGTAGGTCTTCTTTATTAAACCTCACCAAGGCAGAACACTTCAATAATAATCCCTCAACATATCCACCTCTCCCACTAAGTAACAAGTTCGATGTTTTGTCCCCAATACAATCAGATAATGCTAGCACTAACACTGGCACGACAATGCAGCCACCGACTTTCAAGCCTCCTCCGATCTTCATCTACGGAAATATTAACACCTATACCTTTATTAAGACCTTGTCACGAGCATTGAAGGAGCCCTCTCTAGCTCAGCCCAATAAAGCAAACAGAGATGATTATAATTCTATCAAGGCTTATTGCGAACAAACAAAAACTGAGTATGCTACAGGCGTGGCAAAAAATGAAAGGCCTATTAAGGTAGTTGTCCGAAAACTGCCTATAGACACCAACTTAGACGACCTGAAGGAAAAAACTCTTGCGTCTCGGTTACAAGCCAATAAACCTCCACCAAATGTCTCGCAAAAGCAAGACAGATGACAAGAAAATTATAATGTTACTGTTTTTGGTTGTTTTGGAACGAACTGCAGCTGAGAAGGAGATATATGCTATTACCAACCTACTTCATTACAAGGTCCACATCGAACCAAACAAGCCTCCCTCAGTGCTGCAATGTTACAGATGCCAACGTTTGGGGTATTCACAAGACACCTGCGAAGCGCACCCGCGCTGTCTCAAATGTGGGCAATTCCATTTCACCCAATCCTGAAGTAAAGCAAACTCCTCTACATCTGCCACTTGCGCCAACTGTCAGGGAGATCACCCGGCAAATTACCGTGGCTGTCCAGTCTTTAAATCCTATTCTAAGGTTCTTAAATTGCCGACCCAGCAGCCGAGGAAACTTCCAGATAAGACCGAGAAATCTTTCAACAAACCACCAGAAGAGACGATTTGCATCCCCACTGATGTTAATATCCAACCTATGTGTACGAACAATGAAGACGCTGAAACTTCCACTTTTCCCTACACCCAATCAGCTTCTATCGAACAACAGGATGGACCGAAGAAAGACCTACACTTAAAGTCCGATCATTCATTTCTCAAGGGTTTACATTTACGAAAAATAATAACGCATATTAAATGTGGTATTACCCGTTTCCGCCAAGCAGCAGACTCAGCTTCCAAGGCTGCAGCAGTAATAGAAACAATAGCGGAAATGGCTGACAATGGCTGTTTCTAAATCCAGCGTCCTACATCACACACTTGTCCTTGCTACGTGGAATGTAGATGGTCTCGAGGGGCACAAACAAATGCTTATTAGATTTTTCACACACCAAAGAGTTGATGTCATGTTTATACAAGAAACACACTTTACTGTTCGGATCACTACTTGGCGACTACACAATTACATTGTGTACCGACAGGATAGAGTTGGCAGACAGAAGGGAGGATCACTACTTATAATCAAAAACGCATTCCCAGTCAGGTTAATTACAATACCACTCTTACTTACTTTGGAGGCACTTGCTCTTGAGCTGTTAACTCTAGGCGTTCCATTAATATTGGTCACGGTGTGCAGGACCCCGGCTACACACCTAGAACCCACAGACTTCGATCTCATTGTTAACTTAGGGCCAAAAGTCATCTTAGGTGGAGATATTAATGCCAAACGTGGAGAATGGAACTCCATTACTACAAACACTGCTGGAGATACTTTACATCAATATCTACTCATGTCCAACTTCATCAGTGCTCCACCAGACCCAACTCATCATCCTAAATTCGACGGACAACCCGATGTGCTTGACGTGGCCCTTTGCAAAGACGTGTCCTTTACCGTCCATCTCTATGTCATTTCAGATTTAGATTCTGATCACGATTCAGTCATTTTTCACGTCTCCCACCGCAGCATAGCCTATTCTGCCGCATCTTCAAGCAAACAGAAAATGTCTAGAACATAAACAAGAACTAAACACCAGTGTCCATCTACGAGATAGGTCTGCAACAATTGAGGACATCGATCAAGCGGTATCTCACATGACGTTAACAATTCGTACGGCAGAGGCAGCGAGCCCCAATACCTTAATCTCCCCAACGCAAACCAGTCAATGTGACAGTTTTCATTTACAACTTTATATTGATCTGAAACGTTGGGCTAGACGTCGATGGCAGCACACACTACATCCCACATATAAGACTTTGTGGAACAAACTTTGCATGAAGCTCAAGTTGCTCACTAAGCGACAGAATCAACAATACTGGGAAGACACTTTTCGAAATGTCACACTAAATGACCGTAAAATTCGGACGTACTCCAAATCATTACAACGTGCCACAAATACTTCTAAAGCTAGAGTCATACAAGGACCTCTAGGACAGACTCAAGATCCTCAGTCGCAAGCGGATATTTTCGCTGACTCTCTGGAAGAACAGTTCTAGCTCAATAGCGCACGCCTCGATCCCTATCTGAAAAAGCACATCCGAACCACATTATATAACATAAATACACAAAACCCTACAGATGGCGTCATCTTAGTAACACCCCAGGAAACAGAACGACATATAAAATGTCTGCCGGCAAAGACAGCATCTGGGCCTGATGGGATTCGATCTGAAATTCTCAAACATCCAATAAAAACTACTGGTCTTTTTAACCTACTTTTTTAATGTCATCTTTCAATTATGCTACTTTTCCAAAACCTGGAAAAAAGCTCGTGTCATCACAATTCCAAAACCTGGCAAAAATCCACTGCTCCCGGAAACCTACAGGCCGATAAGTCTTTTATCGAACTTCAGCAAACTCTTCGAACGTGTATTTCTCTGGAGGCTGAAACATCACGTAGATAATAGAGACCTTCTACCTTCTCATCAGTTTTGATTTCGTGCTCAACATAGCACTACAACGCAACTCGTACGAGTAGTGGATCATTTGACAAAGACCTTCAACAGGAAACAACACACCCTTTGAGTATACCTGGATGTGTCAAAAGCATTTGATAAAGTATGGTAAGCAGGACTATTATATAAGCTATAAGGTTTTCCAGATCGTCTTCTACATTTACTTCGTTCATACCTTACTGTCAGAATATTTTATGTGTCTGTTGACGGTGTCAAATCCACATCTAGATCTATCAAAGCAGGTGTTCCACAGGGCGCTGTACTTTCACCGCTTTTATATAATCTGTACACGGCAGATCTATCGACCTTACCACATTGCTTTTCCGCAACGTATGCTGACGATACTGCCTTTTTTACGACCAGCAGCTCACTTCCACAGTGTTAATCTACATGCAACGTCAACTCAACGGCTTTCAGGAATTGGCAAGGCGTTGGAGAATTAAAATCAATGCAGACAGAAGCTGTGCTGTCATCCACAGTCTACGAAGCATCCGCGCCACTCGAAATTTAACGTATGAGAACGCGCACATTCCTCACGCCACACACGCTATATATCTGGGTGTGACTTTAGATCATAGGTCAACGTTTGTCTCACACATCAAAGACATAAAGCAACCAGCATTACGCAAAATATCAGCGTTGTACCCCACTTTTCGCTGCAGTTCAATTTCGCATGAGGTCCGCGTGATATATTGAAGATGGTAGTCCTATCAACACTTTCTTATGCATGTCCTGCCTGACAACATGCTTCTAACAGTCATCTTTAAACACATGAAAGTGTTCAAACGAGAGCCGGTCGTATCATCACTGGTCACCATAGTTATACACGCAACAAACCAATTTTGGAAGATTTAGAGCTGCCTCCTGTTAAGGAAGTTCTCCGGCATCTCCACCATAAGTTCTGGCATTCTTTACCAAGACACATAAATCCAGCTATAGCTACCATTAGAACCAAATGCGCTCTACGGAACGTTCATCGCACACCACGCATTTAATAACTTTCCTTAGATCGTAATGACTTCAACATCAGCTACTCTGCGACAGTTGCAGATGTAGTCTCACAGGCATAACAAACCAATAGTAATACTCCCCAAGCCACCTACCACATCTGTATATATTCTTTATGCCATCTAACTCATGGAGTCACGGGGCTTCGGCCCCATACTCTTCACAAAAATTCAACATTACCGTGACCCTGTGTGCTGAGTTAACACACAAATAACACGCTGAAGTGGTTGTCATTTTTGTGTTATTTCAACACCTCATTTTTTACAGTGTATTTTTCATGAACTTCTAGTTCACATCTTTCCATCGTTTACTGTGTAGTTTCACCTATTGCTTCTTACATTGTTTTTGATGTTTTCATCAAGGTAGAGATGCCCTTAGGAGCAAGATACATTCAATTATCTTACTATTATAACCCCGTGTTGACCAGTGTATTATACCTTATTAAGTTGAATGTTATCTTTATGCAATATTTTCGACTGATAGCCAAAATTAGTTTTCGTCAATATTTCAAATTCTACTACCACTGTATATCTATTCTGTAATGATAATGCTTTAATTTTCATGGCAAAACGTGTTTTAAATCTGCCACAAATATAAAGAATCATAACGAAATACAATATAAATTGCTATAATTAATGTTGATTTCCTTGTTCTTTCGAGTATTTAAGCTGATTGCTGTTATTTACCTATCACTAGGGCAGCGAATGTTTTTTGGTCTTTTGTATATAATATGGAAATAATATAATTATGAGTGACTTATTGATTATAAAGATGATAACCAGTTGAAACGTCGAGCATTATGATATATAGGATTCTTCACTTAATTTATCTATAATATTAAGTTTCTATAAGTATATATAATATAAACGAAATATCTATAACATTAAGTTTCAAAGCAATTCAATTGAGAGTGTCATTACTCTGATATTTGCATTTAGAATATATATTTTAATATGTCATGGAATACAGTTCATTGCCCTCAGTGCAAATTAGAACTATCTGAGGCTGTACCGAAATTGAGGGGAAATCCTGAGACTAGTTTGAAGAGAAGTATAACAGTGTCATATTTGTGATCAAAGCTCATTATACACTACTCTGAAATAATACGGGGATGTATAAAAGTAACAAAATGAATGTTTGAAGTATTGACAATAGATTTTGTACTAGAGTGGAAGATAACACTATGTCATCATTTGAATCGGCAACTAATGTGGTCTATATGATTCGGAAACTTGGACAGGAATTGAACTCAATGTCTCAATAGTCAACAGAATATGTAAGTACTAAGTTGCAACAACTTGATGCCTGAATGGAACAAATGACTCAGAGTATGACAGAATAGATAAATGCTAAATTAGAATAAAGTGACACCAAGTTGGAACAAATGCTCCAAAACCTTGAATTTGTGCCAAGTTTAGGAAAGAAGGTACAAATCCAAGCCAATAAAAATTCGAACAAGATTTGTGAAGTTTCAAGAAGAGAAGTACATATTTAAGGAAAAGGTCGGAACGACAAATGGCAGTCTAACTAAAGTGGTGAAAGCAGCAGATGTAGAAACGAATCTATCTGGAATCCGATTATGTGAAGAGAATCGTCCCCCAGCAGTAAAACATTACGAAAGTGAAGGCACCATTTCCAACTCCGAGAGCGAGAGAGAAGATACAAGTTCTATGCGAGTTAATAATGTTCATCTACATGTAGCGACGAATGTGTAAACTCACGTAAAACATACTTTAGTAAGTTAATTTAAAACCCATTTTGAATTTAGTGAAGTCAGATCAAATTCAGTTGCCGAACTGGTGATATTCCAGTAAGTGTTTTTAAAGAAGATTTTGGGAAGAATGTAACTTAATTTTGATACCTAGACCAGAAATCATACCACATATTTCGTTACCACATTTGTTCAGCATGGTGTAAACCTATACGAAATAAATCCACGTATATGCATGTTTCAAAGTTCTATTGATAACTAAATCGGAAATGATTTTATGTTAGCAAATCGGGACGCACAAGCTAGGATGAGACTTTAGAACCCTAACGTATACAAGAGTGTTACCGATTTTGAAATTTCAGTAACAATACCAATTGTAGTACAAAAGGTAATTTTAAATTTCTGCATAATGGCAATAGGAGCCAACAAGCTACATCTAGAAATAACAAACACAATAGGTCTATTTCCCCACGTAATTTCCAATATTTGCAACGACTTATTAGGTAACAGAAATTCGCAAAATATTTAAAGGAAATATTGCGAATAAAAAATAAATGAAACGCAAGGATGCACTTAAGAAAGTGTGGTACAATGTGACCTAATCCAACCGTTATACAATAAGAACCGATACTAGATGTGGCTGGCGTGGAACGGGTTAAATTTACTTCACCAGGTTACCTTTTTGGTTATAAAAGGAATAATGTAATGTACTGCGATAATACTTAAAACGTTTAATTACATTTTCTTAAAATTGAAACTATTCCTAAAATTTAGTTTATGTTGATTCAAGTCAGTTTATTCCAATCTGTATATCTTATAGGATGTCACTACATAATCTAGATAATAATTTTTGTTTTATAATGACTAAATTTATTCCTTGATTGTTAATTCTCTCAATTTTGAGTGTACGCAGTATTGATGTTTTATTAATTATACCAAATCAAAATGGTTGCCAATTTTTAATAATCCTGCTCCACAAACTGTGTTATCTAACCTCAGTCTTGATAATATTACTTCTGATACTACTATTTATTGCCCTAATCTAATACTAGTATTTAATAATAACACTTGATGTTAGATGTGAATATTGTAGAAGAGATTAAAGATTGAATAATAATTTAATCTTTTACAAAAATAATAGAAATTAAGATTTTTTTGTTGACAGGGGTTGATATGGGGTTTTAACAGTAAAGAATAATTAGCCACTTGAATAATCAAGAAGCAAGTGCGTTTGGCGTACAGAATTTAGTTGGATTCACTGTTATTTTGTTTTGAAATATATAATTTTAATGAAATAATTTTCGTTTGCTCTACACATAATTTATTTTCATGATTAGTATTGAATTGTTTGTTTTCAGTTGCATAATAATTTTGTTTCCCATAGCTATATTTCTTGAAATAACAAAAAATGGAATAAACATTAGACACATTAACGACTTAATCTTTAAATTCTATTTAAGGATGTACCTTATTGAAAATAAGGTTATTAAATATAATTTAGAATATGAATATAATAGCAATACCATAATGATAATTGTAATATATACAGAAAGATAAATATAAATGTATCGCAATTTTATATGAAGGCCGTCTGATAAAATACGCACCTGATATATATATAATATTCCTGTCCAGAATTGTATGTTAATTTGTACAAGGCTAACTAAATTACCAAATAGGTTTACTTCCAATACGATTTTTTAACAATAACACTTTCCTTTCTTCGCAGAAACTGCTTTATAATCTGTCAAAAAGTCATAAAGATAGAAACAATTTAATATATTAATGTTGTATTTAATGTTGAATATCTTTCGTTTCTTGTATTTAGCCCTGGAACTACAGACAAAATTTTATAGTTTTCATTACCAACTGTACTTTCATTACAGTCCGATGGACCCAAATGCTTGCTTTACCCTAGCCAATAATGTTGGATTTGTTATGGCAAAATTTGTACCGAGTTTTGTTCTTCTTTTGTTTTTCTTTTGTTCCTTCGCTCGTTTTCTATCAGCTGTAGTGCAAGTGCTAATGTTAGAATAAAAATAGTATTTTTTGCCTTCTATAATATAACATTAACGTTTTATTGTAACATCTGGCGATCGTAACACGACTGAAAAACAACGTAAGTAATGGAGAAGGCAAAAAGAGTTAGAACAGTGGCGAGAGCTGTATTTACAAAAATCGCAAAAAATGTGGAACAGTGTTGTAATGCCGCGAATGTGAACATTGACGAAATTAAAGTTAACTTTGAATTATTGGAGGATAAATACAGGGCAGTTGATGAAGCACACAATGAATACATTGAACTGTTATTAAAAGAAGAATTCCAAGGAGATGATTTGGTTCAGGAAACAGAAGCACAAGATAAGTATGTTCTGACATTTTATAGTCTTCGCACGAAAGTTCAAGAGTTGATCGATAAGCATGCATCAAATTCAATTCGTGATACAGACAGTGTTTTGACAGAAGGTAAGAAACGGGGTATTAAGTTACCGGTAATTGAATTGAACAAGTTTGATGGTAACTTAAAGACTTGGTTACCGTTTTGGAGTCAGTTCAATCGAATCGATGCGGACACGAATATCGCAAACAGTGACAAACTTCAGTATTTAGTTCAGGCCACTTCTACCCGGTTCAAGAGCACGCCAATTTGTTGAAAGTTTCCCGTTATGTGAAGAAAACTATCCGAAAGTGATTGAAGGTTTGAAGTCATGTTTCGGTCGTGAAGATACATTGGTAGAAGTGTATGTGAGGGAACTTTTAAAACTGGTGTTAAGGAATTTGAACAGTAATAAGCAATTAGACCTCAGTACCTTGTACGACAAAATTGAGTCACAATTACGAGCATTAAGTACATTAGAAGTAACGACAGAGAAATGCGCAGCAATGCTGTACTCACTAGTGGAATCGTGTTTACCTGAGGAACTTTTGCGAGAATGGCAAAGGGGAACTACGAACAATGGAGAATCTACAGTGGAAAATAGACTGGAAAATTTAATGTTGTTTGTGAGAAAAGAAGTAGAAAGTGAAGAGCGGAGAGCACTTGCAGTGGCGGGCTTTGATTTGAAAGATACTTCCAGTGCGATAAAGAAAAGGAAGGATCGAAGTAGTCCCGCAGAAACTGTTCCAACAGCGGCAGAGTTAGTTAATTGTAAAGGTGACCCAGAGAAATGTATTTTTTGTAGTGATTTTCATGTTAGCAAAGAGTGTTCTAAGGCACGTAACTGGTCTTTCGAGGAAAAAACAAAGGTGTTAAAAGCAAAGGGTTGTTGTTTCAAATGTCTAAAACCGGGGCATGTTAGCAGTAGATGTAGAGTAAAATTAAAAGGCGCCAAGTGCAAGGGACAGCATTCATACATTATGTGCAAGGGACCGAAAGTAACAAGAAAATGACGGTACAGTGAAACAAACTGTAACGAAACCGGATATTGAAAATACATTAAATAATAACGTGTATGCCGAAACGTTTTTGCAAACACTAGTTGTAAAAGTAAGGGGTCAAGAGACAGAAAGGGAGGTAAGAGCAATTATAGAAAGCGGTTTCCAACGATCGTACATTCGAACAGCTCGATCGTACATTGGAAATGGGATACGAAATTGTTAAAAAAAGAAAGTGTTACGCATGCACTCTTCGGAGGTATTTGTTCTGCACCTTATGAACATAGTTGTTATCAAGGTAGGTTGTATAGTCTGAAAGGAGATTATGCATGCAATTTTGAAGCGCTGAACCAAGATACAATATGTAGCAATGTGACTGCAGTAGTTGAAGGTCCTTGGATACAGGAGTTAGAAAAATTTGGTGTAGAAATTTACGACAGGAACCCTGGTGCGATAGAAATTTTAATTGGTTCTGACATTGCAGGAAAACTTTTTACTAGGAAAAGAATTGTGTTGAAGTCCAGATTGGTAGCTATGGAAACATTGCTTGGTTGGGTTTTAATGTGCAAAGTTAAAGTACGTGGTGATGTTAAATTCTCGTCTATGACAACGATGTCCATGTTTTGTAAAGAAGCATCTATACCGGATTTATGGCGGTTAGATGTTCTTGGTATCACAGATCTAGCGGAAAAGAAGACAAAATTGGAAGCTCAGCAAGCAGTAATGGATTACTTTAATAAGACCGTAGCTATTAATGAGGAGAAGAGGAAGGAAGTAATGTTACCTTGGATAGAAGGACATCCTACACTTCCTAGTAATATTGAGATGTGCAAAAGAAGATTGAATACACTTATTGGTAAGTTGAAGAAGGAAAACCGTTACGAAGACTACCAACAAGTGTTGAATGAATGGATATATGATGGCGTAATAGAAGAAGTTCCACCACAAGAAAAGGATAGAGAAGGACATTATTTATGTCATCGCCATGTAGTCAAGGAAAGCAGTACGACGAAAATACGTCCCGTCTTCGACGCATCAGCCAGGGAGAAAAATTATCCTTCATTTAATCAGTGTTTAGAGAAGGGTATTAATTTGATCCAAATGATACCCTCAATTTTGATATAGTTTAGGTTAAATAGAATCGGAGTTGTATCCGATATCAAGAGAGCATTTTTACAAATTAGTGTGTGTAAAAGAGACCGTGCCTTTTTGAGATTTTCGTGGGTTGACCAGGAGGGAAACGAAAATATATTTCGTCACAAGCGTGTAGTTTTTTGGTGTGAACTGTAGTCAATTTTTGCTGTGTGCAGTGATAGAACATCATCTTAATTTAGAAATGGAAAAACAAAGAGAAGGAAAAAGCCAATATTCAAGAGTAGTCATCACTTAGCTTTCGAAGTGCTTTTATGTGGACAATTGCGTTACCAGCGTACGGAATGAAGAGAAGCATCATCACTTCATTAATGAAAGCACCCAAGTAATGGCGAAAGCTGGATTTGAGAGGGTGGGAGTACACTTGTCTCGGAGAGATTGAGCAAGACAACTCATACCGGTCTTGGGTCTACAGGGGAAACGAAATCTGACACTTTGGAAATAAGACCAGAATGCTGTGACTGGTTGATACCAGACGTTCTTCTTAAGAGGGTTATTTTGTCGTTTGCAAACCGGATATTTGAATCCATAGGGATTCCAGTAACGTTGTATCCAAAGATGATTTTGCAAGAAATTTGGCGATTGGAATTAAGTTGGGACGAAGAAGTACCACGGGCAGTAAGGAAGAAATTTTTACAGTGGGTAGGTGAATTGCCTTTGTTGAAAGAACTTTCATTTCCTAGATATATACAAGGAGATTCAGAAAATTGTAGCCTACATGTATTCTGCGATGCAAATGAAAGAGCCTATGCTATGGCAGTTTTCCTTAGAACTATTACCAGAGAAAACATTAATGTGCAGTTAGTACAAGCCAAAACAAGATTTGCTCCTATAAAGAAATCACACATAGCAAGAATAGAATTATTGGCAGCTACTATTGGTGGAAGACTAGCTACTTCTGTGCTTGAGGCCTTGAATCTTGAAGGTATACAGATTTATTATTGGACAGATTCTTCAATAGTTCTTGCATGGATTAAACGAGATGAGCAATGGAATACTTTTGTTTGGAATCGAGTGAAAAAAAATCCGAAAATTAAGTGAAAAAGAAACTTGGCATTACGTACCAGGAACCATGAATCCGGCAGATTTACCATCGAGAGGATGTAGTTCAGAACAACTGCTTGAGTCAAAACGGTGGGAAGGTCCTTCGTGGCTGCAACGCCCCAAGGAGATATAGCCAGAACAGAAGTATGAGTACAAAGAAGAAATTATTACACAGGAAAAGAAAAAGACGGTCTCATCAGCTATGCTTAATGTTGGAAAGGAGGACAGTGACTGGTATTATCGCCATCATTCGAAGTACGAAAAAATAGTTCGCATAATAGGTTGGATGAAAAGATTTATTCATAATTGTCGTTCTAAGCAAAGAAGAAGCAACGAATTTTCTGTTGAAAAATTGATATCAGCACAGAAGACTGTTATTAGACTAGATTCCTTTGAGGATGTTGGCGACAAGAATTTGAAATCTTTGTGTCCGTTCGAAGACAATGACACAATCATCAGAATAAAAACCAAAATTACAGAACTTTCAGATATTGAAACCTTTCGTTATCCAGTTGTGTTGCCAAGCACACATCCAGTAGTAAAAAGGTTAGTTTACGATAAACATGTGGAAGCTTGTCATGTTGATGTCCAAGGTTTGTTGAGTCTTCTTAGGGAACAGTTTTGGATACTCAAAGGAAGAAAAACTATTCGATCTATAATAAAGCAATAAAGCAAACGATATACTGCCAAGAAGTTGGAACCAATCCCTGTAACCCTACCCAAAGATAAAATCCGAGATGCAGCAGTGTTTGAAGTAACGGGAGTGGACTTTAACGGACCAGTTAGACTACAAAATGGAGGAAAAGCTTGGATTTGTATATTTACCTGTGCAGTACATAGAGCAGTGCAGCTTGTTTCCGGATTATCAACTAGTGACTTTCTGCAAGCCCTCAGAAGATTTATAGCGCATCGAGGCCGTCCTTCGGTAATTTACAGTGACAATAGGACGAATTTTTTTGGCACAGAAAATTTATTGAGCAGACTGGATTGGAAATGTATAACGTCTTTTGCAACTGTGAAACGCATCAAGTGAAATTCAGTCCACCCAGTGCTGCTTGGTGGGGTAGATGGTGGGAGCGTTTAATTCGATTAATGAAAGGGGAATACTTGGGAATAACTCTTAAGGGGAATACTTGGAAGGGCTTCGCTAAATTATGAAGAATTCATTACAGTGTTGTGTGACTGTGAAGCTGTCGTGAATGGTCGACCGTTAACTTATGTTTCTGATGATAGTTTGAATTTATTAGCTTTAACTCCATCTATGTTTCTCCAGCATGTTAGAGAAGTAGGAGTACCGGATCTCGATAACTTGGAATCCGTTAAGATACAAAAACGGTTGAGATATTTTCATAAACTCAGGGAACAGTTACGTAGTAGATTTCGCAGTGAATATTTGGGACAGTTGGTGCAGCATTGGAAATCTAGAAGACACCATAGTGAAATAAAAATAGGGGATGTTGTAGCTGTAGAAAACGAGAACTTGAAACGTTTAGAATGGCCTTTAGCAAGAGTTGTTGAAATATTACCTGGACGTGACGGTGAAGTACGACTTGTGCGGTTGAAGACACGTACCGGATTGATGATGAGACCAGTGCAACGAGTTTTCCCCCTGAAAGTTCATTCAAATGAGACAAAACAGGTGTTGAAAGAACCAGCAGTGTATCCTAGTGATGAACAAATGGACGGAGTGGGTGATAAAAACACAGAGACTGAGTGTGAAACAAAACTTCAAACTGTTACAACTCAAACTGGTAGAAAAGTGAAACCTCCTACCAGATTAGATCTTTTTGTATATACTTAAAAATATATAGTTTGTTGTGGTTGAGTTACTAGTCCCCACAACGTAACTCAAGGTGGGAGGATGTTGGATTTTTTATGGCAACAATTGTACCGAGTTTTGTTCTTCTTTTGTTTATCTTTTGTTCCTTCGCTCGTTTTCTATCAGCTGTAGTGGAAGTGCTAATGTTAGAATAAAATATATATTTTTTGCCTTTTATAATATAACATTAACGTTTTATTGTTACAAATAAAGTACATTTGGTGAAGAAATGATTAATTAAACAGTAAATTCCCACCATTTTTATTAACTAGAACATCAACCAAAATATTTACGTTTAATATGTTTTCCCTTTTTGATAAAAATAAACCATATTTTTATTAATTAAGTAACAAAAATTAAATTTTAGACATTAGAAATATATTCCTATGTAACAAAAATAAAATTACACACATGTTCCCAGTTTTCACAAACCCGCAGTGATTCCTTCATCATAGGAAACAGATGAAAGTAACATGAACTCATATCCGTTGAATAGGGTAACTGCTTTATAACCTCCCACCTCTATCGAGCAAACAGGTTGCTCATAGCATAACTGTTGTCAGAAGAGGCGCTATAATGTAAAAGAATGGGTGAATTCCTTATAAATTTGGATCGTTTCCTTAGCAGTGGAAGACGAAGATATTGCAGAAATCTGCGGTAGTCCACCACATTTACGTTCATGTTTAGAGGGACTGCATTTCGTAATATAACACCACATATATTGTATGCCACTGTTAGCATCACCTTCATATTCCCCCTAGGTTACACTTACTTTTATGCTGACGCAGCATCTTGGGTCGCGGAGATAAGGTTTGCGACATTCATTGGATTGGCGATAATGTTCTGGCTAATAAGGGTCAGCCATATGCGATAATCATGTCCCGGAACACGGTATCTTCCCGTCTCTAATGTGCCAAATGATCACAGGCGAGGTCGTGTCTATCCTATTTTTGATCGCCTGTAAGTTGGTTCAGCACGCACCGGGATGCAATTTTTCAGTAACCAAGGACATTGTGCAGCATATTCGATACTGTAGTGTGGGATGATCCTACTCGTTAGCCTATTCCCTGCCAGTTCACATTCTGTCCACATGCAGGAAAGATTGAGTCGATTCAATGAGTCTGTTTCCGACCCCATGTCGACATCCACCTGGTTCCTGTTGCACACTATCATGTCCTGCACGAAACACTGCAACCCAAGGTATCGAAGTCTGATATCATAATGTGTCATTACCGTATTCTTCACGTAGTTCATAAATACATCCACTAGCGTTTCTTTCCATGGGTCTACTGCAAGTTGTTCTAACTTGGAAGGCACCCCCTTTAGAGCGGAGTGATTTGAAAATCTACATTTAATAGATTCAAGTACCCTCACCTTAGTACTTACACTAGTGCCGCCACCCGCGTCGTATAGCTCCACTCAACCTCTACATACGTTGCCAACTGCAGCTTGAACAACACTCCATACGCGGATGTAAAACACTGTTGCCACTTATTTCTTTGCAGTCTTCGTATTTATTTATAGGAGAATATTAAAATCCAAATGATGCCATCTACAATGCACAATTTAAAAATAAGGTGAAGTTTGTAAAAATATTTCTTCAATAAAGATCAGGTCCAATTGACCCGCTTGGAAATTAAAGTTATCATTTACTAAACCTATCACGTGACTTACAAAAATAAAGTAACACCTAATTATTTTAAAAGAAGAATGCGAACAGAAAAAAGTCAGAGAAAATCTATATCTGAGAACGCTGAGTATTATTGCAATTGCTGACAAAAGAATCCCTATAACCCCAATGAATCCACCTGATAGTCGTAGGATGAAGCTGATTGTTGCTGTTTATTTGTAACTAGGACATCGAATGTACTTTGGTCTCTTTTAGTTACTATGGAAATAACAGAATCATGTGTTACTTGTTAATATGCAATGAGGATAACCAGTTGAAACGTCAAAGCATAATGACGTATAGGATTTTTTCTGTTAATGTAAATCGCAAATATATTGAATAAATTAAGTTTTAAAGTGATTTTGTTCATTGTAGCATCATTGAGCTATTTACGTTATGAATTATATTTTAAAATCTTACGAAATACAGTTAACCAACTAAAGGCAATATATAACTTTGTTAATTCATGAGGTTACCCTTTTTTCTCAATTTAAGCATAATATGCTTACTTACGTTACTTTCTCATATTCTCTACTTATGAGTGACTTCTTATAAAATAACTCAAATTTCCTAGGTCCGTTCATATTATTTCCACATGAACGATATCTGTTTTATATATACTACTCTGTGTAAACATAAATTATCAATATTGGAGGTTCTATTTTTATGATCGAAATGATAATAATATTATGTTTTATGATAAAAATATCTATTAAGAACATTTAGTAGGTGCTTCTTACAATCTATAACATAGATTCAAATGATATCCCTGAAAGAATGCGCAAATGGTTTCCAACATTCTCAACTTGTTTCCAGCATATCCGAAAGGTTTCTGGTTTCTAACTGGAGACATTGTTTACAGTGTGAAATATATCTTGCGTAATTACGCGCTCTTGGACAAAATCGCGGTAATTACCAGTTTTGCCACAGTAAGTTGGAGAGAGTTAGGATTTTATCCGAGTGGAGACTTCGTTTCAGCACACACCAAATTAAATATTTTAAAGCGTTGCTTCATTATGCAGTTTTACATTGAGGCAAACTACATTCCGAAAATTCTAATAAGCTCAGATATGACTTCTGTCATTTCAGCCCGTGCTCAGAAAACATTATAGTTGGCACTTTTTTTTACCGTAATACTTGTACTATTACTTGAAATCGATAAGGATATATCAACTTCTTTAAAAGGATATCTTCCTTACATAGCTTTGTAGCACACTCCCGTTCTACTCTGGCATCCATCAAACCAGCACTTGCGCTAAGTCTCAACAAAAGTTATGCGATACCTGCAAGAGTGATCATCGTTAATACTTAGGATACAAACTTGCCTTCTCCGGTCCTACCAGCAATATATTATTTTTTCCTTGAGAATTTCGACATTAATTTCTCCACTCTAAATTTTCTCTTAATGCAGCTCACCAAATATATGCATGCAACAAATATCACTCAAATAGGAAGGACAAATTACCGCATGGTTATTAAGACATCTGATCTGGAGCTTCTTTGTACGAAACAGGTAAAATGCAGTTTTCAGACTCTTGGATCAAAATCAAGCATGAATAAGAACAAAGGCCAACAAATAAAATAACTTCAACCACCTAGAAAATCAACAATACAGGTTGTAAACATACTTTATGTAACTCATATAAATCTCCTTTGCAGAAGTAATTCAGAGTGTCGAACGAAGTGTAGTATAACGAGCGGTATTAATCAAGGAAACCTAAGTGTTGAAAAGTAACATCAACTCTAATGCTAAATAACACTTACCTGTTTCATAACCAAAAAGAGCATCTGTACAGTTACAAGATCTTATTTTCCTCTCGTGCCAGTATTCTTCAAGACAATTTCGCTGACTGTAGTACCTAAATATTTTCAGTCCTTCTGTTTCATATGGGAATCTGCATTGTCTTAAGTCTGCACCAACTTTGACTGTATTTGCATTGAAATCTTCATCATATATAGTCGACTTTGATAAGTACTGAGCCAACCCTGGATAAACCTGCATTCCTAATTGATTTTCCGACATCTTCTGTAACATTATTATGGTATCATATTTGGAATATAAGATGATCTTGAAAGGAAAAATACATTTTATCTGTTACAACAAATAACACGTGTACAGAAAACAAGAAAATAAACATTTAATACTTCATATTAATAAATTCATAAACTACACATCTCTCTTACTGAAACTAGAACTATTGTTTATTGTGGAAAGAAAATTGTTGAAAACACATTCAATGAAATGTAATATATATTAGTGGAATTGTGAAGCTCTTTCAACTACAATAATAAAATGCCAAATACAATTATTTATAAAACAAACATTAACGATTACTTACATAAACCACAAATATGCCTTTCTAAAATAATGACAAAAATAAATGTTTTAGAATAATTGAAGAATTTAGCGCGATATAATCCTACGTCACGTTTGGATGATTTTTACATAAATAAGAACTAAGGTTTCAAAAAATTTCATAAATCACAGTTCCTTTTTCGCTTAGTCAATTATATTATATATGAATTTCCAACGCTTCTTCCACCAACATGAATTTAATTTGAATCAATTTAAGGATTAGTTACTGAATAAATGTAAAAACAGTAAGGTTAGTGTTGAAGATTGTGGCATAGCACTGTATTGCTTTTTCCTAGAAATGAAATTTGTGTAAAATAGTCCTATGTCACATAGTAATAATTTCGAGAAGCATACTAAAAAGGTTTAAGAATAATAAATCATTGCCACTTCAGCACTTTCATTGCCATTGCTTTCAAAATATATTATTGATAAAGACGTTAATGCACAAATGGCCTGAACTTACAATTATGTTCTAGAAGGTGAACCTAATACGGCAATCCGCACTTTTCTCCTTACATATTTATCCCGGTTTATATTTATAAAGATCCACTTTACGTGATTGACAAAATATGATACAAACGAACCTATATTGAGGATTTTTGAAGTATCAAAGTTCGTGGTAAAAACACTGCGAGAAGAATAGAAAGGATAAAATAAATGGCAAACTAATGACATTCCTCTTTTATGGGTACATGGATAAATGTTTCAGACCTCTTTTCAGTGGATAGCAAACTATGAATATAAATTTTAATAATAATTAAGATATTGGAATATCAACAATGTTTGTACACCATGAGCTTTACGTGTAGGAGCGAGGTGTGCTTGGTAACAGTAATATTAGTCAGTATTTCTGTTGCGTTTTGCATTTCGTCTCATTTAATGAAAATTTTACTCTAAAGTTAGTGAACTATCCTTGCGTTCGTTACGTTCATTAGTTGCTACATTACGGTCACGGGTGGTTAAAGCATTAAAAAACGGGCCAAGCACTGGCGGAATAAATCACAGGAGATTTTGCTAATATTTGGAAATTTTACCTTTAATTAGCAAGGTTTCGTTATATTTTCTTCTCAGCTGTGCATTTATTGGGCGGTCACGTTTGGTAATGTTCACTGAGATTGCATTTCCTTCCGTAGAAAACTTCACTTCCATTTCACCACAGCACAGAATTTGAAATTAGAAATTTTCGAAAAATTTAGATCATGTTCATCATGTATCATTTAGATCATCAGTATTAGGCTTATGTATGTCTCAGAAAATACATTCTGCCACATTGAGGAAATCTTCCTGCTCCAACAAAATATTTGCATTTATTGGTAGGCAGTATTACATTTTTCTAAGCATCTGGTGCTTACACTGCTCCACAATGTGCCCTCTTGAATTTTTCAAATTTTCCAAAATCTCTGTCGGTAGGCAGCAGCGTGTGGCCCCGAACCAAAAAACAGCGTTCAATTGCTGAAAATTTTCTAGCTTCCATTAGGAGATGCCATAATTCGATAGTTACCCACAGTACTGTGCCATGAGGGGGCGACCAGGGCAATTTTCCAAAGGGCTGAAGTAAGGGGCGCAATATTAGGGAGAATAAAGGAAAAAAACAGGAAAATTACTTGGAATATATGTATTCGGCGCCGTTGTATATTCTCACCCCGGGCGCTGATTTTCCACGGCACGTAACTTGTCAAATTTTTGCTTTGTCCTCGACATTTCTTTCTGATTAATCTATTTTCTTATACTATTAATATGTTAATACTACTAATACTTATTTTCTTATACAAACCTAAATTAAAAATGGGATAGAGAACATATTTATAAAACACTACATTTAAAATTTTTCTTTTTAATAAATAATGTCCAGTTAATGTTTTAATTCAATACACAAAGGACCCTCGTCCCCCACATTTGTGTGCAAACAACGATTTTACCATGAAACAAAAAAAACTGCATGTTACTTTTATGCACCCAAGCATGGATACGAAGCAGGAAAACAGCAATTCAGTTGCAGTCTTCAGCAACATAGTTTTAAGCCAATATATTTTTCACTAACCTATGTAGCCTATAGTAATTATGATTCCATTGTTCAATGGTTCAAATAACTTTAATAATCTTGGTAGGTATCAACCTATCTGGAATTTACTTTCTCACTCCAATAAATTACTAATATTATTACTATTTCAAACATAGGACCACTTCAAGTAGGACTACAAGAAGAATTTCAGAAAATAATCCAAAGCCATATTTTATTTTAAAAATCCAATACTTAACCCCAGTTCGGTTTCTTGAAACAAATCCTCGTCACTGCAAATTTTAAGAGCCAATTGAAAACACTCCAGATAATTACCCACAGTTCATCCTTAGTTCATTTTCGTCCAAGGTGTGGCATAGGACTACATAGCGCTAAGCGGTTCAAATATTTCGTTTGTGTCAAAACCACACAATACCTTTGTGATATAACATAGCGAGAAGAACATGAAGTCCTTAAATGCTTCCAAAAAATTTGCTATTTCGATTTGAATTTTTAAATTGATAGCTAAATTTGTCAATAATTCAATGTCATGTACAATTGAAGTATATCTCTAAATCAGAACTTAACTCCTGATTACATACTGAATATAACTATTACTTACTCCAATCACCTTTATAATAGTGTACATGAACTTTCAGTTAGCCTAGAATATTACGGAATCTAGAACAGACACTAAAAATATATATAATGTGACGATTATTATTTAAGTTACTATTCATATCATTTCTTATCTCAGAAAGAGGTCAAAAATATTTCTCAATGAAGGAAATGTCCCGAAATTTTCTCTAGTTGATGATTCCATAGCAATGTTGTTCATGTACCACAGCAAGACGAAAATATGGAAAATGGCAATGTGTATGTCGCATATACAGTGGTGTTAGGTAAGCTTCAAGATAGAATTTCCTTTAAAGTAAAGTATGCATACTAAAAGTTTATCCTTCGTAACTTGTAATTTCCTTCTTCAGTTCTAAATCAGGGACCTGCAGCGTAGTTGTATCGTACGAAACTGTTTAAAAGAATACCCTGAAAATTCATATCATTTCACGTATAGAAACGTTTGTACATGTTTTGAGATAATATGAAATTAAACGTACATAATTACTCTGATACCTTGATAGAACCGTAGTTTCCAATTATTTGTAGAAAATTCAGTGGTGCCTCATAATGAAAAATATTCTTGTGAAGCATAATTTTTCTAATAATAAAACAAATTCAAAAACGGAAACTTAGAAGGGCAGTAGGAGCCCGACATATATTTAAGAAATATATAACTATTCATGTTATTTACACCTACAATTTAACAAATCATTCAATGCAAATGAAAATCCAATTCAATCGACGAAGTCAACGCTTATTTATGTAGACACCTCTTACTAAACATTATAAGAGAATATAAATACATGAATGTGTTGCTAATTTTCCTATTACTTTATAAATATGCATAGCGCAAGACAACTGAATTCCACCACATATTATAAGTGATTTATATACACATATTGCATAAATATATTTCATATATTTCATAATAACTATTGAAATATGCTATTTCGAAATTATTGTAATACTATTCATACATTGTAATTTGAAATAAGTTCACTTAAACTTCTAACATGAAACATTGAGCAGCATATACTTCCTTTAAACTAACGAAGTAGAATATATTACTACTCTAGACATACAACTACTTACCTAAAAATAAAAATCGAATTTTTAATATATTTAAACGTAAAATAGATTATATTTTGCTTTATATACATTTATTTCTGTTCAACGTAATTCATTTTAAATTGGTTTTAAAACTCATGAGATTGTATATACGGGACTTAAACATAATTTTTGCAACTCTATCAGTTGTAAAATTCTTAAGATAAACAATATTTTAACTATAATCCGTAATATTATCGCAATTTGGAAAATGAGTATGAAAATTTAAATTATATATATACACACACACACACACACACACACACACACACATATATATATATATATATATATATATATATATATATATATATATATATTTAGATGTGTTTATCATTATATTTTTCCATATATGTTACGTTATAAAACTCATTCGTTATTATGAATTTATTTTAGAAAATCATACAAATTCCGGAAGAGAATTAACAGTGCTTTTTCCGAATATACATTTTAAAATTTTAATTCTATATAAGCGTTAAGATAGAAGCGTGAAAGCTTTTATATATGAGTTACTAAGAAATTAAAATAACATATGGAGCAGTGTTATAGATTTTAATCCTACAACACCTACAAATATATGCAACACGTAAAATTCGAATATTGAAAGTAAAATATTCTAATTGACTGATTCTTGAGATTTAATTTAAATTCCTTAAATTTGTTGATTGATGGAGGTTTAACAAATATTTCTCTTACTTGAAATACGCTCTTTGCGATCTTGAATATTGTTTATGATTATGTAATACTACATGTAATATAAACTTCTAACCTACATCAGTAAAATCTTTTGAGGTTCCTTAATAAGAATTACTTAATCGTTTTGAAACTTAACATCATTTTTTATTATAATGTGATTACCTATTTAAAAAATTCCGGATGAGACGGAATCCATTTTGAACAGCTTCAATTATTCATTTTTAAAAAGTATTTTTTAAATTTGTATTGTATATTTCAGATATTTTTGTACCATTTAAGTATTGCAATAATAATATCTGAGACTTTCCATCCAAGTAGACCAAGGTAATCCTAACATTAGAGTTTGTCTAAACAAATATCATAAAGTAATAAAACATCATTTTCATAGCTCTAATTTTTATGTACAAAATCATATCACCACACTACTATTGTTGACACTTCTATGTAGTATGACATGTATAACTTCTTGTACAGAATACATTTAAAAAAATTCACTTTAGTAATATAAAATTTTAAAATTTTACAATTATTTTCAACAAAGTATAGACGACTCAACTTTCAATATCGTGTTTGTAATACTATATGTGACCAATGTAGTACCTCAAGAACGAAGAAACAATTTAAATGAATTAGATTTAGATAAAACGTATTTTCCAAATTTAGGTAGCTTATTTTTCATTATGTCTATAATTTATTTTTCTTTCTAGCACCATCAAACCACCAGAATTCTTTGTGCAAAATAAGTACAATTCATTATTTATTGTATAGATAATCTTCATTTACATCTTTGGAACATACATTTTAAAGGACAATGTACAACACTTACAACATTTTGTTTCACTTTCATTATTTAACACATGTTCAATTATAACTAAAGCTAATTTGTTCAACTAAAATCGAACAAAATACCTAGGATTTTTACCTATGAATTCTGAAAAGCATAGAATAATCTATATATTTGTTCTTTCGTTTTTAGAAGGTACCTTTCTCCATCTAAAATTATTAATATATTAGTTATTTTTAAATATATATTCTCGTTCGAATTACATTCTTTGTGTTTTAAATTTTTCTTTGTTAAATACAGTACAATACTTATAAATTTTAAGATGATAATTATCTTTTCCAATTTTCTTGTTTTGGCAGACTTTTTATTTTCATATTTATATGTATACGTTCACCACATTGCAATGACATAATTACTAACATATTTTCTTTATTTTGAGCTGTAATTATGTGGAAATAGAAAATTACTGTCGTTGTTAATTGACCTTACTTCTATTGTCGAGCGTCAACAAATGCAAATACAATGACTTGTAAGTGTTTTTATTGAATGCATTGGTAACGGTTATTATTAAATGTTATTAAAATTACATTAATTTAATTAACTGCTGCATTTAAGTTCATATTTAAAAATTGAAAATATTGTCTACATGCTATTTTCTTGTACTCTAGTTTTTTCACTCTTGTTATGTTTAAAGTTACATTAGATCCTACTTTTATTACTTTCTTCGATTTAACCTTAAATTGTTTCTTCGTAAATATATGTTCTATTCTGAAATTAACTCGTTGTGAAGAATAGAAACATTGCTTCTTTAAATAAGCTAATTTTGTATATTATGGAGAGGAATGCGATTCTTTCATAATTGTTGCGCTCTTTTCACATAAGCTATTTACTGAATTTATACTAACAACTGTAAACATGGTTAAATATTTGAACTATGGCCTTGAAATAAAATGAAATCTTTAAATTTTACGACCCACATTTATGCCGGTTAGGCTAAAGGAGACGGCGATGATGAAAGATGAGAATAATGGTAGACTGAAGAAAGTGGGAGGAAACAGTAGAACCCCGAGAAAACCCACGAGCACGGTGTTTGTCCACCACAAATTCAACACTTCGTGAGCTGATATCAAACCAGTTATCCCAAGCACCGGAGATGAAGGTTCTACTACTAAGCCACCGCGCCCCCTCCTGCATGTATGGAGTTGAAATTTGATCATAGCCTTTGTTACACAGAGATTGTAAAAAGGAGCTATAAAAGGGAACGATTGCACACCAAAAAATATGCCATAAAAAGTTTACTATACTTGGGCAAATCTCTCCTTTATTAACACTACACTGCTCGCGCAGATTACTATTGTAGTCCAGTGGGCTTCAGTTTTCTGGTATCTGAGGGTTGGCAACACTTGTGACCTTGAGTGGTCGTTTACCTTCCCCCCCCATTTCTAGAACACCATTACTCGAGTGATAGCACCCAAAGTCAACGCACTGATCTTATACTGATTGTTATTTTCGCATGGACTACTATCGTAATCCGTGCGAGTACTGACGTGATAGTTTGTTTTCCGGTTAACGTTTTAACTGTTCTCGTATTGAATGTATCATTTCACATTATTTGCTCAAATATATGTGATATATATGTTAGTTTAAAATTTGAGAGCAAGAACATATGCGACAGTGGCTAACAGAAACTGAAAGTGGCGACGAAAGTGTTTTGAGTATAGAACACTAAGATGAAATAGAGGACGATGTTGTAGAATAGTGACTCTGAAGAAAGTGGTAGTGACGATTTGAGAATTAGAAGATGAAAAAAGGAACGTTGTTATCCAGGAAGACAGGTTTCAGGGAGAATTTTACATTGGAAAGGGCAGAATTACCAGATGCTATATTGATCCAGTGCACCCAAGAAATACGCGAACACAGCGTCGTATCATACCTACACTGCATAGTTATTACTCCATAGAACAACACTAAATTTGGAGTTGACATATTCGACAAATTGTGTCGCCAGTGTGATAAAGCCAGAAATTCGCAAAGATGGCAACTCACTCTCTTCTTCCACGTGTTAAACGTTGCTGGAGTAAACGCTCTTATTGTTTTCAAAGCAAATAATAATGA
The DNA here is from genome assembly GCF_964235325.1 of Thermobia domestica. Classification (NCBI taxonomy): domain Eukaryota; kingdom Metazoa; phylum Arthropoda; class Insecta; order Zygentoma; family Lepismatidae; genus Thermobia; species Thermobia domestica. The sequence continues at coordinate 134,623 of NW_027656181.1, forward strand.
TGCTAAGATCACCGTAGAGACTTCCTGCAATCTGTGGCTATCGAACTTATCAAACCTCTTTGTGGAAGATGAAGAAACAAGAGTACCCGAAAAAGATGTTTCAGGTGCAGTAAGTGGATCTGCTCTGACCACAAGCACACTCTTTTCACTGACTCATATGACTGAAACACCCAAAATTATGCCTACTGTTGACCTTATTTTCAAGTGTAAAAGTTAAACTTGCAAACAATTTAACAACTTCTTTTTATTTTTATAACAGTTTTTAAAACTTTAAATGCAAATTTTTTCTTTTATTTCAATTTTTAATCAAATAGCAAGAAAATAAACGAACATTTACAAAAATATAGTAAATTGCATACGCATTCTAAAGTTTTGGCTTCTAATTCTTTTTGTGCATTAAAAAACTAAATGTTTGCACTGAAATGTGTTCTTTATTGCTTGTGAAGACCCACAAAAATCATGTAAAAAATACCAATTGAATAACCACTAAGATATATATATTTATCAAATGGACTACAATCGTAATCCGCGCGAGCACTCATGTTTCAACCATTTCATTCGAGTACTGTAGTGTTAAATAGGAGTTGAATGTGTGTTCATAGCCTAATGCTATGTATCCTTTCTTGTATAATTTCTGCTATGTTACACACTGGTTGATAAATGGTACCATAAAAGGAAAAGAGTACAATCCCAGCTATTGGTTGATTCTCTTCTGTGTTAAATGCGGATTCAAAAATAAGTCGTACTCTCTTATGCGCTCTGCTGTGTTTAATAGGGTTTGTAGTGTTTGTTCATAGCCTTATAGTATCTGTGCATTGTCAAATAGTGGTTGGAAAATAAGCCATACTCTTCTATGGTAAAAAATGTTTGTGGCTTTCCTACTATGCTATAAAGGAGTTGCAAAAAGGAGTCGTAAAAGTGGGCGAATACACGCTCATTATTCTATGTTATATTAGTAGTCTTTCCAAAAATACAACAGGCTTGCGAAAATAGGTGTTCGTAGTCTTACGTAATTTCTGTTTTTTTCTAAATGTGCTTATAAATGTACACCTCTAAAAAGGGGTCGTAAAACAGAACGATTTTCATGGGATACTCAATTTTCCATGCTTTTATAGTAGGTAGTTCATAGCATATCTTGCGACACTGGGAAGTTGAGTACATACGATCAAGAATTACTGCAAAAAAGCAAAAAAAAAAAAAAAAACACTGAGCCAGATCGGTCATATTTATACTACTTCCGAAATCTTCAATTGCTCCACTCACTTTCCCCCTATGCAAAAACCAATTGCGTTTTGGAGTAGGGTACATCAATAATGCTACAGGAATCGGGATTTTCCGTCTTGACATGAGACTTGTAGCTTTTCGGCTGGAATTATTATTCTTCATAAAAATATGAGTCCACAGTGCAAATGTCCGTCTAATTCATAATGAACACTTATTTCTTTTCCTTTTGCGTGAATGCTCTTGAACAAGTTAATCTAAAGTCTTAACACTACAATTTGTTGAACTATATTATCGTACCATTTTATAGTTTCCTAGATCTTTTGTTATGTAGAACAGTGCAGCAGTAGACAAAACCCAACTTATCTCTTCTGTTTAGGGTCATGGAAAGTATTGTGCTGTTCTGGAGAAAACCTAAAACAGACGTACCATTTAGCTTTGTCTATATGTGAGATGAATTCAGTGAGTATACACTTTTTCCGTTTTCGTACTGGTCTGATGATTGTTAGGTCATTTTGTAAGAGTGTGTTGCCGATGGAGAAATCAGTATAACATATTTCACTTGTGATATTTACGTTGTTTCTCTGATAGGGTTCCATTGCAGTTTTAACAAAGTTTTTGCTAAGTTTCTAGATGTTATATTTTCTTCTTTTTCCCGTCTCGAATTTCCATGCTGGGGATAAAATATTTTTTTACAATGTATTACACAAATGTTCATAATGTATTTGCCTTACTTCATATGAAAGTACAGTCGAAATGTGAAATTTCCTTGAAATGAAACTAACTTCTCATCAACTGTCATGTTTCTTTTCTTGTTTTCAAAGATGATGACTTTTTCTGTCCTGAACATATGTAATTATAGCCAACTTGTCTCGAAGTAAATAAATGTACTTGAATAGATATTTGAATATATTATTTCCCATTGCGGCTCTTAATATACGGATGCATACTTACTATTACATAGATATTTAAGGCTGCAGTCCCTAGTCTTTACATAGTCTGCTGTATAAACTGTTCCAAGAAAATACTTTAGTTATTCTTCATCGGTGGGTTTGCCATTCTGTTTCTGTTTTGATTTTCTGAATTCTCACGCTCAGCTTCCATATTGGTATACAATATTCACTTTATATCATCGTTACAGAGAAATACCTACTATCATGTCCAGAGGGTTAATACTTTTTTTATTGAGAGGAATAATTACTCTTCCAACCGTCGTTTCGTATTGTTATGAGCTCTTGTTTTTCGAGCACGCTGCTCACTAGTGTACCGAATTTTTCCATATAAAGCCTTGTAAATATGTTAGCTTACAGCATTTGGTTGACCTATTTGCATTTCTACATTTTACAGTCACTAATTAGATCAGGTAATTCATACACTTTGCTATCACAAACACTTCCATTATTTTCTTTCTTTAGTCAACACAAATAATTCATCACGTACAGCGACCAACTCCTCCAGAATTACATCTTCGGTATCAACAGCTCGTGATCCAGCAGCCATTGCAAACTCCCCCTCAACTGCTCAAGCATTTCACAAACTCACTAATATTTCTGAAATTATAGTTTAGCTATGAATGTAAGCATAAAGAAAAAATACAATATATATGCAATGCAATGGTTGCCGAAAAGTATAAAATAATACTAGTTTCTCAGTATATACACAATTTATTCTGTTACTAAAATGCCAGGAAGATATCTCATTTATTATAGTTAATTATGAAGAAATAATGTTGGACATAGTCACTATGAGGATAATTAGTGCTATGAGAGTATTACTTAGAATTAGAGAAAGAAGTTGTCTATATACAAAAAGTAATTTTAGTGACGTGTTACAATTGTCTCTCGGACTAACTTTGTCACTTTGCGTTACATAATATTTTTCTGAGCTTGGAAAACTTTTGGTAAAACTAGCACATGTTCAAATCCTTATAATTATAATAGTATGATGCAAAATAACAAACAACTACTTATAAAGAATATAATAAATACTATCAAAATTATGAAATCAATGAGTCCTCCGGATTCACCTTGCCATTCGTAGGTATAGAAAATGAGAGAGAGTAGCTGAATCTCAAATGTAATATCTATGAGAGATATTGAACTGAATTTATATAATTATTACTATATTTAAATTTACAATATCAAATAAACGTCATAGAAATTTGTTATTTATAAAAGGAAATAATTTACAGAGATAGATATGTTGTAGAATCGCTACGATAAAATGGAAATACTAAATTGATTTTTCAGTGAATCTGAATACTACTTCAATGTTTATCAAAATATAATTATTAAAATATTTTCCGATTATACGGTACTTCGTTGATGCAACTATTTTAAAGCAAACAAGTATTTCACTTTTTTAGCATTTTGTTGTCGTAAAATATAACTGAATATGACATAAGATGGAAAAGTATGTAGGTCAGAGACGTCAGTTAACTTTGAGAAATGCTATAAAAAGAAGATTTCTTGAAATGATGAAAGATTTTTTCGGAAATAACAGGGGAACTATTTGAATGAGAGTTAATATAGAACTTATATACACATGAATGGAATATGTGGAATTTGTGGCTAAATCTAACTATAAAAGCAAGTCTATATATAGAGAAAATTTTTACTGTGCTTATGTAAAAAACGAGAAAGTACTCAAGAAGTGATCTATGTGAGTTTATATATCGTAAATGTGTCAGAAATCTAATGCACTATTTCCAGAACAATTAAAGAAAATAGAATATAAAATCTATATTTAAATATGGAATAAAGACATTTATATATATTTGTTTTCAAATAATATACTTTTATAAATTTATGAAATTGTTTAATAATTGTACTGATACAAGTTACAGTATCGAGAGTAAGAAACTATAGACACATAAATTCCATTATGTGTGTAATTGTGTTTCGTTAGAAGTTATAAACACAAGATATACAGCAAGGTAGTTAATAACTTAGCACTCAGTTTTAGAGATGATAATAATATTATATGTGTATTCCACAAGACAGTATTTATGAAGGAAAATAGAACTAAAATTTATACATGCAGAAAAAACGAAAACATTTAAGAATACAAATAAACATTATTTATAATAAACGTATGTATACTATTCTGATTTTAATTTTTAATAAATTTAAGGGAAAGTACAAAATATATGTCTTAAGATACACTAACTGAAAATGTAAAGAATGCCGAATGCTTAACGTATGCAGGTTTAAGGAAATAACTTTCTGGGTAGAAACATCCTTACTGTATCCCAAATAATTTATATGTTATTGTTTGGTGCATTCGGTGAGAAATATAGTCAACAGAGACATTCATTTATTTATGGATCGATGTGTTGTGACCCAGTTACTTACATCCATTTTTGTCTCAAGTTTCCTCATCATGAAAATAAACTCAATTTCGCCGTCAGGTGTCAGAAACCATTCTTCATTCGATGGAGTTCCCCTGTAGGAAATATAATAATTATTGTTGTTACTATCTCATTATTACTTCGTAATTATAAACTATCACTAGTGTTATTTTTCTCACCCACTAACTTTACCTGTCTTCAGTTTTCGTTACCGACGCCTTCGCTGAAAGTGAGAAATAACGAGAATATATAAGGAGTTCACCTTTTCGGTCACCTTTTGAATCACATGCATAACACTGAAACGCTTTATGTAATCTTTCAAATAAAATACATGAACAAAATAAATAGTAGAGTAAAAGTATTCCCGGTTACTGTTCTAATTATTTATAAAAGTAAAATTAACTAACTAACTATGTGACTTACGGAGCCCAGAGATTCAATGTCGCGGTAAGAAACGATGTTCTTTGAAATCTGTCTTTAGTTAATTGAAACCAGTTTCTATCTTGCACTCTTATTTTTGGGAGCTGTGTATTAATATTGCCGCCCCCTTTGTAAATAGGTCTTCCTAAATCACGTTTTGTCATTCAATTCTCAGTTAAAACCTTTAAAGATTCTTACATTCTTCTATTAAGGCTAAATTGCCTGCTTACCTTAGTCTTCTACACTTGGCGACGCTGACAATGTTTGACAAAAATCATAAACTATGCAGTTCTTCGTTATTAAATTTCCGTTATTATAATTTTCCGTTCCACTTGGATCGGAATTTTTCTTTCAGTATCTTATTCTTATATTTTTTAGTGTTGTTTCTTCACTCAGAATAAGGCAACCACGCTTCATAACTACAGCACAATGGGTATGATTATCGTTTCATATACTGCATTTTAAGCTTCACCTTCCTTGAGAGAATTCACTACTACAAAAAGTATTCAATTGAATAATAACACGAATTCCCTGCCTTAAGTAGACTTTTAAGTTCTTCGTGTATACATTTTCTGTTAATGTTGACCCTAGATATTTGATAGAATCCACTTTGCCGAAAGTATTATCTGATAATTTGTCCCAGCCATAATTCATAGTAATAGAATCAAGGTGAACTTTCATGTATTTGGTTTTATCTACATTAACTTCTAATCAATATCTTTTGAAGGATTTAATAAGGCCTCAAAATTTCGTCCTATTGTTCTTCTATTATCCGCTAACAGACATATAACATCAGCATACTGCTTAATCTGGTAAATATCATTCAGCTCTTGGAAGTGGTTGCTTTCTTTGATTCTTTTAGTGTACTCCACTTCTGCACTTTCGGTACTTTGTATTTCGATTCCAGCTGTCACGCACAAAATAGTTACATTAAGAGCGTCTCCTTTAGATTTATGTTCCTAAGCTGTTGTTGTATGCTAAGGAAGGCGAAAAGTAATTTAAAATTATTAGAGAAATGAGTAACTATTCTTTACATTATGGATACGTTGCTACGATAATACATGTTATTCCCCGACTATAATAATCGAGGCGTTTTCCGCGAATTTTCAGATGTATTTGGTATTTAATATGAAATTGACGATTTAAACATGTTTACTTAGTTTTGTTTACTTTATTTGTGAATAATGTAGAGCTGAACTGGACCTAACGTTTGTTAGAACTCTGGGCAGAAAATAAAATATGTCATTTAAAATTTTTGGTACCGTATGTTTCTTTGAAAGAGAACAAATTTATGCAGGTGGTATATAATGTAGTCTGTATACCTATCACAAACAGAAAGGACCAAATTTACAATTGCAATTCATTGTTTGAAACATTCCTCGTAAGACAATTATGTTTCTAGATAAACGTATTACTTGAGAAATATATGCTTGTTAATTGCTTTGGATATTTGATACATGGTGTAACTAATATTTTTTGATATGATTAAATAGTAGTTTTGCATATCCAAGATACATATCTAATATTTAACGTGTGTAATAATTATCCGGAATATTTCTGTGGGTGGAAGGAAGAACTTGAGATGTTACAATTAAAGATTTACGAAATAAAAAGATAAGATTAATAAATAAGATTTGCAAAAGGCTCGAGATATAATATCTACACTTATTGCTTTGATCATTATAGTTTGTTTCCAGTATTGTATTTAGTAAATGATAAAAAAACAATATCCTGAAATCGCTGTTTTGTTATATGCTAAAACTCTACGTACACATTTTTTGTACGACGCCTTCGACAGACAGATCTTAGAGTACATGAACCTGACACGTGACATTATAGTAACACTACTCTTGATTGTAATCACATTCTTCCTCTGCTATCATTTCCATTTCTATTTCTACGTCTAGATCTCTTTCATGTTAACACGCAGAAAAAACATAATTTCTTAGGCCATGGTGTAGCACTGTTAATATATTTGCCAGGTTCAAATCGTCTTCAACCGGCTTCCTTTACACTCAAGAAAATATTTATCCTAACCACACTTATATTTTAGATAACAATCCAAACTAAGCATAAACGGCATGAGTGTAGAGTTAAAAGACGCGCTATTGCCATCGCTAAACTTATGCCAAAAAGTGTATATTTTGAAAGGTATCAATAGTAACAATGGTAACAATGTTACATGTCAGTAAAGGTATAAATTATATAGAATATGTTGAAGGATTCATTTGACAGTAAATGGAACATGTTAAATAAGGAGATGAAGAGATTTTACAGCGTGTTGACTTTGTTCATCGTTGTCTCTAGAAGAAGGTATAAAAATCAACATTGTATCTCCATCAGGCTTTATCAGAAGACGGACCTCAACTAGAAGAATTTGTTGGCATTCCCCTCTAATGTAGCAAACAAGCATGTGGTTTACTTTAATGGTGCTCCGCTTCCTTTGAAGCCCGCTTGGTAATGATTTAGTCGCGCCGATTTTAGTTTCCTAGTAATCTCAAAATTATTGTGGAGTGTTAGTTAAAGATTTGACAAACCTTTAATTTCGCAGTAGATATTTTTTGTACGAAGTAGAGAGCAATCAATTCCCTGAGACGTGGGACTGGTGAATCCTGGCGATGTTGATTGATTGCTAATTAGTTATGTAAAAGTAGTAGTAAGCGATATCGACAATATAATTTTTCCCTTTGGTAATTCTAAGATTGAAAACTTTGTGTATGTAAACTGGTTCACCTTGAACACATTGTTTGCGGAAGAATAATGATGAAACAACATGAGCAAGGGAAAATAACCTACTTCTCGTTATTTCTGTTATTCGGAAAGGTATGGCTCTTTCAGGTGTTCTAATAGTATTGGCCCACTAGTGCGGACTTTATACTGTTATTGTAGACTTCTCCTTCTTTCCAATAATTGTAACATCTGTCACAATGTAGAAAAGTATGACCACGTAACGGCAAATTGTGTTATAAATCATCATAAATCCAGTACAATGTCGCTTGTATCAAGAATAGGAAGAATGGAGTGTGGTAAGAACATATCACGTCCTTGCACACTACAACCATTAATTCCAATTCCTGATACGATGTGAGCGCTAGCTTTTGGTAGACTTACCAAATCTTTGCACCTTTTTCAACAAGTAGAATGAAACCCGGACCCTTCATGAATGGCGATAAGTCATTTTTCACAAAAATGTCACATGTCACGTTGTTGCATGCACCCACAAATTTGTGAAACATATTTTTCTATTTCTTCTTTATCTGCCCTGTAAATTGACTGATTTCCAATTCAAAAAGTATTTTCCCTCAAAATGTATTATATAAGTCCTATTAGGAATTCCCTCAATAATATTTTATATATTTATTTTACATATATATTTTAACTTGAGCTAACCCCATTTACTATGCATTTCCCTATTATCTAAACTATAGCTTAAAATTTAAAGCTTTGATAACATGCTTCCAATGTTTAACATGGTATCATAAACTAAACCTATTGCGGTCCTATCCGAAGATGAATTAATGTCATAGTGCATATACATATTTTCTAATATGTGAGAACACTACTGACAATAACAACATACCCCTTTGTAAATACATGTAGTGACATTGACCAAAGTTCTTAATCTTAAATTTGTTTTAAACTGTTTTAACAACTTTATACTTTTCTTTGTCGATACTACTGTCATTAATCTTACTGAAGAATTAACTTTTAAGTGGAAATTACTATCTTTACAAACTTCTAAACTATGGTTCCGAGATTTCGTGTTGGGTTACGGAACTCCGTGACCCACCTCTGGGTACATTCCTGCAACTTCCAAAATATTAAGTATCATTCAGAAACATTTTCGTATAAAGTACCCTCATGCTCAAAAATATTGTGCTTATACTGTAACGCATGATGATTCACATTAAATCAATTTTCCTTACGTTTTTGGATAATTTTCATTTATTTGTAAGTGGAGATTATAGGAAAATCCATCTATGGAGATATTTCTTTAAAAAGCAATGAATTACAATAATAAAAATATTTAAAAAATCAAAATCATTATCGGTGTTGTGTATTCTGGTAACCATACTTTCAAGGGTTTTTTCAGGAGCAGAACACAATTGGGAATGGAATTTCACAATTTTTAGTGAAGAAGTTGGTTCAAAGAAATTGAACGTCGAGTGAAGTATTAGACTTTTTGGTTTAAACCTAGTCTGCCAAATATAAATTAGTTTTGGTAGCCAAGATGTTGTACATGAATCAATAATAAGCAGGAAAACTCTTGTCTATGGGTTGGAAGCGACGCGTGTCAGAGCTAGGGAATCATATACGTATAAGTGTGAAGAGACTAATATTTATTGACTTTCGTTGATCTCCCACAAAATCATTTATTCTTTAAGACATCTTCAGACTTATCTTCGGTGTTGTGAGATTATTCTTTTTTTTCTTTTTTTTCTAATTTCATAAAAGCCATCTCTTATGTGTCAAAGAACGCTAGTTATTCGGATGTCTTAGTTTATGAAATTCATGTATGTCTGAGAATTTAGTCTACGTTTTTCTTCCGTAATTTTGTGTTTTCGAGGCTAAATCGTGGAAGTGTTTGTTTATGTTATATAATGTATTATGTCAATGTGTATTTTATGTAATAAAGCTGAGAGAGCTCCTTTCCTAACTATCTGTCCATCTCTGACGTCATGAGTACCTGTTGGGACGAAAACATCTCATCTACACGTGTCTGGAGTCAGCAGGATTACCAGAAGATGTTGGTCTTTAAATACTCCCTCCATCCCGGAAACAGGGAGTCACACGGAGCCTTTGGAGAGACACGGAGCCTTCGAAGTCTCACAGAACCTTTGGAGTCGCTTGGAGACTTTGGAGTCGGTCATCGAGGACTTTAGTCGCGAAGTTATCAAAAGACAGTCAACGGAGTCGGTCCGGGGAGTGCACGGCAGTCAATCGAGCACTTCGGGAGTAATTTGGAAAACAAACCGAACAGTTTATAATTCGGTACCCGACATATTGAACACCAGGCGAACAACAGGAGGAAGCCCAGCAGAGAAGATGAAGCTACAGGTTCCGTGACGTCAGTTTTCTTCCTTTCTCTTCCTCACCTCTCTCCTACCCTCACTCTCTCCAGAAAAAGCTAAAATTCTTATTTTTATTTCTTTTAAAATCAGACGGGTGTCGTCCGGTCCCAGGACTCGTTCTACCCTTGAGAAACATCCCAAGAATCTCACTTTGACGACACAGCTTTCTTTGAAAATACTTTTCAAATTAAGCACCCGTAAAATGGTAGAGATGCTGGTTCTTTCTTAGTAATTTCTATTTTTATTCCCTCCCCCGTAAAATGGTAGAGATGCTGGTTCTTTCTTAGTAATTTCTATTTTTATTCCCCCCCCGTAAAATGGCGGAGATGCTGATCTTTTATCAGTATTTTTTTCTTTATTC